>NW_012106031.1:709139-709679 GCF_000951045.1 Mandrillus leucophaeus | reverse complement strand
GTCTAAAGTCCATTCTAGACGAGGAAGCTCAGCCCAATAAGGAAGTGGGACTGTGGAGATTATTTAACAACCATCTCTGGGTTCCCTGTTTTAATATGCTCTACTTTGAGCACTTTGCATGAAATCATATTTTATTACTTGTAAAAGTCTTCCATCCTCGCTACTCAGCATTGTCCCTCTTTACATCAAGACTGTGGGACTGTTAACCGTGCATATGTGATCTATTGAAAAGCTGGAACTCCTCTGCAATTCTTCTCCATTCTCAACTCTCAATCCAATCTTATAATCAATCTCTAATCTACAGTTCAAGCCATCTGAGAATAATGTTTTACTCATTATCATAGTTTATTCTGTATATACAATGTACAATCTTCTTCCTTGCTCCTATCCTTTAGACTTTACTGTCACTGTTTTTGGCCCAAGTCTATATCCATTTACTTTTGAACTCACAAGAACTTTCTTTATAGATCTTGAACTCAGATAAATGGGAAAATACTGCCTTACAGATTGCCAGCTAACTCACTCCCATTATTCAGACTT
>NW_012106031.1:696526-705539 GCF_000951045.1 Mandrillus leucophaeus | reverse complement strand
GTGTTTTCCCCACCCCTCCCAATGAACACTGCCCCTTGCGAAAGTTTTCTCTCCACCTTTACGGACAGTTTCTTCTCTCTACCTTTCGCCCCAGGTGGAGCAGTGGTTAGGACACTTCCATAATCACAGCATCTTATAAAGTTGATTTTAACAGGATTTTTCTTTTCAACTAAGATAAATAGGTCTGGTAAATATCTCTTTGTTTCAGTCTTGGAACATCACCACTAGAAAAAAATAAACAAGGAGAATTTACATAAATTCATCTTTAAATGTCTCCCATAATTCACTCAGTCTGATACTCAACTATGTGGGTATGGTTGTGGTAAGACTGAGGATCTCAAATATGGTCTGCAGATACACAAGAACAAATGAAAGTGAATGCAATGTTACATGTTCTCTTCTTTCCATCCAAGAGATCAGGTAAGAATTTTGGCAAAAGTATTTACCAGGTAGCTATATATTAAAACCCAATTACTAGTGATCTTCTCTCATGCACCTACTAAGTCATAAGGGGACCAACTCTGACAGTATTCAAAATATGAGAAAATAATGGAGACCTTCTATATAATCTGTTGGCAAATTTTTCAAGATACAAACTCACACAGGGTTTACAGTCCTTTATATTTCTAATGTGTGACTACACCCATCATTTGCGTAACTTGGTCAATATTTACTAAATGTGTAACTAGTTTTTACAACAGTTGTCTATTCTAAAGCAGTTTATCAACCTGTCATTGTGTGGATGATGTGAAAGAGGGAGAGTCAGTAAACAGACCCAATCAGAGGCATATTCCTCTTTCTTGAGGTAAACTCAAGAGAAAAAAGAACATTAGCACAGCTGGCTCAATTCTCCAGATCTATCCAGGTTGACTGAGAAAGAAAAATAAACTGGAACGTCTCCTAATTTTAAGACAGATGTAGCGATATCACCCAGAGACGCAGCTACCTAAATAATGCAATATTAAATTAGGCACGCAGATTTTAATCATCTCATCAGTAGAGAAAATATATTTCTGGCTAGTAATAAACTAAAAAACTACCTGATTCTCCACAGCATTATTTTTAAGATTAACACTGCTGTGATAGTTTGTAGATTCCATGGACATATCCTTGAGCCTTTAACTGCTGTATATAGGGAGTATAGAGGGAATGTCACCAGTGGCATATGTGTCTTTCATTTTGCTTCTTTTGTATTCTTATACTGTAGGTGTTCTTCACACAGATGTTGCTGAACCATTATGAAGCACTCCTGGATACTTCTTGGGCCCAGCCTTGGACTTTTACAGTCTCTTGAGGATACTGGTGATTGCTGACACTAGTACTACTTGATATTAGTTTATTTCAAAAACTTTTTTGATCTCCAAGTTTACAATAATCTTTTTGATCCATAATTTCCTCCTGTGTAAAGTGGAAATTATAATAATACTTAAGTACTATATAAGATGAAACAAATCAGATTATTTATGATTACAAAAAAACCTAATCAGATGGGTTTGAAAGTTCTTTATAATGCTCCTTTCTCAAATTTAAAAACATTTTAAAAAATCTGTAATAATATTAATTGTGTGATATCCACTCCTTTTTCATTGTTCCTTAATATGGTTGGCTGTTATTAGTGAGACAAGTGATACACATAGTCGTTACTAGCTATGGAAAAAAGAAAGTCAACAGGGCAGGAAACAAGGAGTATTGCCCTGATGGATGGTATCCAATACACGGTCTACTTCTGTTAGGTTTAACGACAGAGAGTTTACAAATGTAAATGCAATGCAATGCAAATGGACCATAACAAATTGATACTATGCTTTAAAATGAATGGTAACTGGGAAGAATCAATTTAAAAAGCTAAATTCCATAGTCTTCATTTTGTAGTAATTTCCATTAGTAAGATATATTATTTTAAAAGATGATTCTGAATATAGAAATTATTGATATTTATTAACAATTATTTTACCTTAAGGTATTTTTTAAAGTCTTTTTGGTTAATTGTCCAGACCAAACTTGATTTAGCAGTTAATTCATATAATAAGGGAAAAATCAAGATTGATGTAAAAATCTAAGAAAACTTCATTACAGTTGCTCATGTACTCTAAATAGGATTTCTCTTGAAATAGCTCTTGATGACTCCTCACTGTCTTAAAGAGATTCACAAACATTTTTGCCCCACAGTGCCTCAACATTTTTCATTTTAGCTCAATTGTTAAAATTTGGCACTATACAGTTTCATTATTGCTTTTAATAATATAGCTGATATTAAAGACAGTGTATAAAAGGCAGATGAGGTAGCTGACATTTATGATGGTATATAAAAGGCAGACAAGTGTAAGAGACGTGAAGAAGATTGGCCTGATTCAGAGGCTCTCTGTGATAAATAACTTAGCTCTGTGTACCAGCTCTGGCCATAGGGCTTCAGGCTTATCATCATCCATAATGACGGCATGAAAATAACCACCTCACAGGGCTGAAGTGAAGATTCAAAAGTGATTAGCACAGTGTCTGAAATACATAAAGCTAAAAACTCAAGATATATTTGCTCTTACTGTTGCTGTTGTTACTATATGTTGTTATTGCTATTATAGGGAACTTAACCCAGACTTCCAGTTTGAAAACAACTTTACAGGCCAGGTGCAGTGGCTCATATCTGTAATCCCAACATTTTGGGAGGTCAAGGCAGGCGGATCGCATGAGCCCAGGAGTTCGAGACCAGCTTGGGCAACATAGTGAAATCCCATCTCTATAAAAAAATACAAAAATTAGGCAGCTGTGGTGGCATGCGCCTGTAGTCACAACTACTTGAGAGGCTGAGGTGGAAAGAATGGAGGATCACTTGAGCCAGGGAGGGAGAGGTTGCGGTGAGCCATGATTACACCACTGCACTCCAAGCCTCGTGACAGAGCAAGACCCTGTCTCAAAAAACAAAAAACCCTTACAGCAGAATGCTATAAAAAAGTACATGAATCCACTAATTATCCAGTGGGCAAGGCAGTCATTCAGAATGACCACTAAGAGAAAATAATAACAGGGTAAAATTTACTTCAATGAAAGCATACTAATAAAGTTTTCTTTTAGCCTAATATTAGTAATGTTGCTACATAATAATTTCTGTCACTGTTTTGTTACATGATAGAAGATAACTTTGAATGTCTTGTTTCTAAATTTTAGTGATTTCACTTTCCCTTTATATATAATTTGGTGTTTTTTTTTGATGATATAAATTCTTAGAATAGCCATAAAAATGCTTCACATAATATAAAAACGTAGGTGGGTGTTATAAAGCTCCAATTGGAAAAACATAGACTGATAAAAAATGTTAAAGAGTATGTGTTTCCTGAAACAGCTTCTAATTGATTTTCTTTTCTGAAGATACATTATAAAAATAATTGGTGTTTATAAACTTTATTATGATTATGGATATACATGTCACTCCTATGTGGAGAATCCCAGATAATTATTTTTTAGAAGGGAAGAAACATTTCAAACTGAAAAAAGATAATATTCCTTATTACAAAATACATTTATAGCAAGCTCTAACTATGATTAGCTTCCAACCATGATTAATTTAGGTATGTTTTTAAGTGGCAGACAGGTACATATTAAAAATGCTAAGCAAAAGCCATTCCAAAGATATTTCTAGCCAAGAAACAATCTAGAAAATAATATTCAAAAGTTATATGCTTTCATATATTTGGTATTGATTTATAGATCAGTTTTACAACTAGATGTAATTAACATCCCATGCTTAGATAAAAATAGAAAAGTGGTAAACAATGGTATTAATGGAATAACTACATTTTTTACATTAATTTTTTTCTAAGTTGGAATATTTGGAATTACTCTTTAAGAAAGAACAAGAAGAGAGAGAGGAGCGTAAACAAGAGATGAGAGAAGGGTTGAAGGATTTGCAAGGGGAAGTGTATAGAGGGGACACAAGAAAAGTTAGAAAGCTAATATATATACACACAGAACTTTGATGCTTAAAAACTGATTTTATTAAATTAGCAATACCTGGTTTAGATATAACTTCAATTTGATATATTCCATACTGATATATAGAATACTATGAACAAGTCACCAATTCATTAGTATTTTTTTCTGCTTATATTTCCAAAGAATCATTTGCTTTTTAACCATGTTGTATGTAATATCATGAATACTTAGCACAGCAAACTAACATTTACTCAAGTTTTCACATCACTTACTGCACAACACACTGTATCTGAAAAATGATTCATGCCAAAGTGTATGACCCAAACTCTGCTTTCGCAAAAGTGAGCAAAGCCTTGGTTCCAAAACATGCAACTCTTCAAGTTCTATGAAGATTCTAAATGGTACTTCGATGCTTTTATGAAATCAGGTTTCCTGACCACCCTCTTTAATTTATTTTGAGCTTTGCTCCAAGAGATAGCTGTAAAATTCATTACTGTATTAACAGTACTGCAGAGTGGAACTCCAAGTATATGGAATTCCAGGCTTTAGGGCCAAGGACAGCTATGGGTCCAGGGAAAATTTAAATTAAATTTTGTAGTAACTACGAATGTGGTAGAGTTTATTGAATTTCTATCTTTGATTTACTTCTAAAGATGTTAGAAATTAATTTGAGACCCAACTCTAGCAATCCTGCATGATATTATGATGTGTCTTTTGATACAACAGCTCTACTCTGGTTTCACTATAGGGTTGTGGTTCAGAGAACTGGCACTGGATTCTGGCTAGATGTGAATTCTGACAAGTAGCAACTGAAAAGTGTGGAATCTTGGACAGCTCATTACTTAGTCTCTCTTTGCTTCAGTTTCCTTATTTGTAAACTGATGATAATATTTTAAAGAACTATGGTGATATCAAAGAAGTTCCACATGTTAAGTGCTTAAACCAGTGTTTTGCACACAGCATACTCTCTAGATATTGTTTTGCCCTGCTAGTTTTTTATTTTTCCTTCACTATGATTTCTATTTTCTTTGCATTTTAGCCAACCTCAAGTTTCAAATATGCTTTTGAGTAAGACAAAATAAGTGTTTATAAAATGTGAAATAAAAAGTGTAAAATTTTTGGGTAATGATTCTTTTACTCAATATTTAAAGCTTCTTCCAAGTAAACACAAATTAATAAATTTTTTTATTATTAAGAGTTTAACAATTTGTTACTTTTCCTTCCTAAGTGTAGTGTAATACAGTTGACCCTTGAACAACTTCAGTTTGAACTGTGCAGGTACACTTATATGTGGATTTTTTTCAAAGGCCAACTTTTCATATAAGTGGGTTCTGCGGGCCCCACTGCAGGACCTGAGTATGCACGAATTTTGGAATATATGGAAGGGGAGAGGGATTGATTTACGAAGGGACAAGTGTAATCATTATTTGGATATGAAAGTATCACATTCATAAAGGCTATGTGCTAAAGTTCAAAAGTTCCTTAAATTCACAAACTCTTTACTATACACAGTTTTCCCCATTAGATATTTACATAATGGTGAGATATAAACAACACAAAATAAAGACATACTAAGGTGCAGATACTGGCCCCTTAGCTAGGATCAATTATGGTATAAATGATTCACAGCTTAACACCAGTCTCAGAGCTCATCTTATCCTTAAATAAATTATGACGGACTATATGGCACAAGCCATGAGGATAGAGATAGTCATCAATGCTCCGACCACTGGACAAATTCAAGGTGTTTGAGTCCTATTAGAAGCTGAGATTGGACAGTGTAGCTCCTCAAGTATCTCAAATAATCAGATGTATCATGGATTTAGCAGAACATAAACTATTGTTTTGTAACTATCTTCCAATATAACATAACCCAATAAAAGACATAGATCTATTAATTAAAACAACTAACTGTGTGCACTAGGTTGAATATTGTGCCCCCGAAATTCATGTCTACCTGGGACTTCAGAATATTACATTATTTGGGAATAAGATTTTTGCAGATGTAATTACTTATTATGTGGTCATATTAGGGTGGGCCCTTAAACCAATGACGTCTTTATAAAACAAAGAAAAGAGAGATTTGAATATAGAGACACAAAGACACACAGAGGGAAGAAGGCTATGTGACTGCAGACACAGAAACTGAATGATGTATGTGCAAATTAAGAAACACCAAGGATTGCTGGGAACTGCCAGAAGCTAGGAAGAGGCAGGAATAAATTATTCCTCAGAGCTTTTGGCAGGAGCATGGCCCTGGTAACACCTTGATTTTGAACTTTCTAACTTCCAGAATTGTGGGAGAATAAATTTCTGTTGTTTTAAATCACACAGTTTGTGATATTGTTACTTCAGTCCTAGCAAATCTCATCTTCAAGCAGATTTCATTATAGACCTTATATTTCCTTTGAGTCTGATAGCTGGATGTGGAAAGAGAAACACAGCTTTAACCCACTAGCACTAAAAAACTGAATTAAAGGGAAACACGACATCCCTGGCCTACTGCTTTTTCTGGGATCACTTGATTAAGGCATATGATTTCATTTATTTTTTGTTGTAACAACAACAGAAAATACCAAACAATCTGAGTTTTCAAAGTCCTGGGAACAAATCCAGAGGAATTAATGACTCTGAAAAATATCAGGTTGGTGCAGAAGTAGTCGTGGTTGTTGCCAATAAAAGTTTTTATCATTACTTTTCATGGCAACAACTGCGATTACTTCTGCACCAACCTAACATGTTAGATAAGACTACCTTTTGAAATACATGCCAACTCACATCATTTACAGTTTTCATTCACTAGCATAGAATAGAAAGAAATTTATTTTCTGTTATGTTTTTAATTGCACTCAGGTAGCAAAGGAAAAATCAAGCCTGCTTGAAAGCAGAAATGTCATAAGGGTAAATCTTTTCTTAAAAGATCTAATTAGTTATATCTAAATTATTTATATCAAATAGTACAATGTGTATACAATCTTGGTCTTATTTATATGAGAAAAATGTGAACCTAAAATACCTTTCTGATTTATATTTCTGTATGAAGAATTAGGTTCGTAACATAACTCACACTCAAATTAGATATCCACCAAGACGATCGTCCAAAAATGCCATATCACTAGCAAATATTTAGGAAGAAAAACTCCCTCATGAGGGCAGAATTATATAAACATTGCCATGTAAAGCTTTTCACAGTTAAAGGCTTTTTTCCAGTTTCTCTACTCATTAATTTGTTGCTTAATAAGAATGTTAGTTAAAAATTTCTGGACATACGACGTCCAGAATGTCGATTATATATGCTTTCTAAAATTATTTTGCATTATCAATGAAACATAATAAAAATTCCCTGTGTCTTCTTCTCATATACTACTTTTTTGAATTGGAACAAGGAAAAAAACCCAAAATTTTGTTAGCTTTTTAAAGATAAGACTGTATACTGTTATAGACTGATTTGTGGGAACACTGTATCTTAAAAGGAATTGTCTGATTCTAGGATCTTTGTATATTTTCAAGCATAATAGGAACAACACATGAAAAAGATGATATATATACAGATAAAATTACAAGGCATTTATTTGTCACTATAAAATGGTTTCCTCAAGTGATGCAGGTTTCTATCACCAGTGATGTTATGTGGATATGATGTACCTACTGATATGATATAATGAGAAGGGCATTTTGCCTGTGTGGTATTTTTCCAAAATCCATAAGGTCAGTTTAACTATGAAGAGAAAAAATTCAGACAAACTTCGATTAGCAAAACATTTTCATGGACATCTAGCTAATATTCTTCAAGACTGTCAAGATGATGAAAAACAAGGATAGACTGAGAAACTCTCATAGACTAGAGGAGACTGAGGAGATATGACAACTAAATGCAACATAATGCCTTCTATTGTAACCTGGAAGTGAAAGAGGGCATTATAGAAAAACTAGTAAAATTTAATTGTAGTGTAATATTTGGCTTAAGAAACGTTTTTACTGATATTCTCATTAATAGAATACAGACATACATAAATTTGGAACAGTCACAATTATAGAAAATACAATATAGAATTCATGGTATATATTATCCATAGCAAAGCTGCCATATGATAGATACTTAATATGTACCTGTTGGTTGAAAGATGGATGAATCATTTATTTTTTTAAAATGTCTATTTGCAGCAAAAGATACATGAAATAATCATGTTTGTATTATAAAACAACTGCATTAATTATAATCAAACTATCTCTATTCCATCTCTATTCTCTATCTCTATAATCAAACTATCCTATTATTTGGATTATTATTCCAAATAATCCTGAAATGTTTCTGAATTATGTTATTTGCATTTCTAAATTTGTCCTTTTTTCTAAATAATATAGAAAACGCTTATCTATATTGTGACTTATTTTTAACAGTATAGATCTTCTCTACTTTCTTTTCCCAAGTATTGAGTCTAAATTATACCAACTAGAGTCAAGAGTTAAATTCTTTTTCTATAATTTAACAACAGGTCCACCTTGGAATTCACTTAACCACTCAATATATATTTTTCCATCTGTAAAATGGCATACAGTAAGTGTTATATTATTATGGAGCTACTGTTATTATCTTGCTCATCACAGGGAACACCTAAATTTCATAGGTTTTTCTTTCATTAGTATTTCCAAAGTTGATTATCTTCTAAGGAAAGGTAGGTATACGCATCACCAAACATGGTGATGTTTAAAATATTCCCTTTCAAAATATACTGTTCCCTCAAATCAGTCTTTAAGGGTATCATTCCCCAACATATTATACTGAACTGGATAGATCTTAAGTCTAAAAACATGTGGCATGTCTTATGTTCTTTCATTTATACGACCAAGTGAAATATGTTTTTATCTCCTTTTCTCTCAATGTTTTTAATAATATTTTCCCAGCTTTATTTAAAAGCTATTTCTGGACTTACAGGGACATATGGTTGCTGAGATAAAAAAAAAAATCAACCTTTATTATTAAAAAGGTTATCATGTAATAATTACCCCCAAAAAATCACATAAATGGACTGCCAATGAGTTTGATTTACACTTAACAAGGAGAACAGGCAAATCTCAACTTTTA
>NW_012106031.1:689615-695056 GCF_000951045.1 Mandrillus leucophaeus | reverse complement strand
TCATAGAGAGTAAAATTCCTTCTATGATCACGGCTCAATATGGGGTTTGCTTGACTATTTGTAAACTCATCTCCTATACATACCTGATTTTATATAAAATATTATAAAGGCTTCTGGAAGCACAGGCTCCACCGGGAGCCACTATCTTTTCTAGAAATCTCTTAAGTTCAAATCAAATGCTGCCTGAACTGTGGATCTAGATGTATAAATTTTTGGGAATGTTCATGAATCTTTCCTATACTGTATCTATTTAGATATTCAAGAGAGTAGAATTTAACTCAAAATATATATCTACAAGAAAGAAAACATAGATGTACAAAATTTTGACTGAAGCACTCTGTATTACTATAGTAGCAGATGATCAGAAAACACAATTATCAAGGAGGCACAAACAGATACTACTGAGCCGTTGAAAGAATAAATTAAATCTACATATACTGATGTAAATAACTCCAAGATATTTTATCAAATAAAAAAAAAGAGGGTAGAACAGTGTACAAGCTATCATTCATGATAAAAAAGATGTACATGCATATATGTCTCCATTTGCATAAAAAAGCCCTGGAAGTATAAAAACAAAACTAAACAAACAAAAATAACAACAATAAAAATCCCACAAAAAGTAAGAGTAGCTATCTCCAAGAAGAGAAACTAAGAACAGGGGTCATGGACAGAAAGATGGTTTTGGTGTCCCCTATGTAATCTCTGAAAACTGAAAACAACAACAACAACAACAACAACAACAGCAGCAACAACAACAAACCAGTCACTCCACTCCCTAACACACGATTGACTGTACGGCAAATAAAATCCGATTGCTTACCCTGACCTGTAAGGTCCTACCTTTCCAATCTTATGTCAGTCTCTCTAAGGCTCACTGAGCCGCAGTCACTCTAACCTTCTGTTGTCCAAACACAAAAGCCTTTTCCCACCACAGGTTTTTGCATTTG
Source organism: Mandrillus leucophaeus (assembly GCF_000951045.1). Lineage (NCBI taxonomy): Eukaryota > Metazoa > Chordata > Mammalia > Primates > Cercopithecidae > Mandrillus > Mandrillus leucophaeus. The sequence goes on along the minus strand of NW_012106031.1, from coordinate 694,106 downwards.
CTATTATCTGAGCCTTTTCCTAGCCCTCTGCAAAGGTTATTTTTATCTTTCAGATCTTAACACAAATGTCACCTCCAGATGATGTTTCCTAAGGCCGCTAAAACAAATCAGGTTCCACCTGCTACAATCTCTCTGATCACTTTTTTTCATATCAAATTTGAAATAAATTTGTGATTGTTAAACATATGTTCCTCCCATTACACTGTGATTTCTTTGAGAAAAGAGATCACTGATGTGTTTTTCACTAGTGTATTTTGTATGGAACAAAGCTGGTGCTCAATAAGTATTTAACAAATAGTGTAATTAATCCAAATCTCATAATAACAGGTTTATAAAGAACAGAAAGTCTTAAAGAAAAACAGGTGTATTTCTAAGTTTCAGTCACTTAAATACAGGATGACACATTTGTTTCCAACAAAAAATAAATTAATCATTGCATCTCCTGGGTTTATTTTTATCAGAACTGATGGGTTTCAAAACTATTTTTGAAATAATAAAGCTCCATCAAATTATAGCCTCATTAGTTTAGAAATTCTACTTAAGTTAAAAATAATTTAGAAGTATAAATTTGATTCTTAAAAATAAATAATTTCAATGATATATTTATAAATTTTGTGCTATGTAATTACCTATGTACAAAATCTTTTATTTTAAAAAAGCACATAAAAAGATGTAAAAAATTGTAAAACAATAGATATTTGAGTCTCTCATCCTGTTCAACAAATGGCATGAAATCATGATAGGTGTTAACTATAGAAAGGGTTTATTTCTTAATCTATAGCAGCCAAGATAGAAAATACAGAGATTCAAACACTTGCTGGTAGCAGGTATCATCTTATGAGACAAGACTTCATTTTGAAGTCTTTATCAATGATCTGCTAAAGGCTCCTCATACTAACACAGACAAACACAGAAGAAGAAGAAGGTCTTAAAAAAACAGATTCTAACCTGAAAATATTTAACATATGTAATCTCTTACAATAAAAAGTTAAAGACACTATAGAAAGTCACCTCTTTAATCACCCTCACTTTGCTGTATAAAAGCTTTCATTTTGAATGTGGATATTGTCAAATGTGATCACGTTTTCTCAAGTTTGACCCAGAAGAATTTAGGCAAACTTACTCTTTCAAACAAAGGTTACATTTTGTAGGCATATTTATTAGGCTCTCAATCATATTATCTCTGGAATTGAAATACACACCTATAAACAGGTACCAATGACAATCTAGTTTTACAGAAAAGGACAAATGAAAGCAAATAAAGAATTAAAAAGTTCCAAATATACAAAACCTTGTTACGACAGTTTGTAATATTACTTTTACATCTCACTGACAAGAGGCTATACAATGCTTAATATAATATGCAATCCTTCAAAATGAATTTGTGAACCCCTGGGCTCAATGCTCTACCCTCCTTAGGCTCCCAAAGTGCTAGGATTACAGTATGAGCCACCAATCCCAGCTGATTTACCTTCCTTAATATTAATGCATAAGGTTCATTGCTTCCACAAACTTGAGAAGAGTCCAGATATATTTTATCATCATCATTTCTGAATACAGAGGCTAACTTATAATTAAAAAGGGATAAAATTTACAAAAAAAGAGTGGCATTACAATACCTTTGGCTAATGCTGACAAGATCATGGCTTTTATTTGGTTTCTACATAATAGATTCTGAATATGGTACATCAGTGCAAGCAGGAAAAAATAAAACAATATTCACTTTTAACTTGGATTCAATAAATTTTTTTTTAAATTTTGATTCAAATGATTTTCAGTTGTCTTTTAATCTTGGAAAAACAGTATTGGCTCCAAAGTGTTTTAATGAAATTATAGCTTGCCTTATAATTCTGATAAAATGAAAATTTCATACTGATACACACTGTTAGATTCATATATGTTGGATAGGTTATTGGTAAAAACCTATTTGTAAAAACAAGTCATTTTACGTAAAATGTGGTTTTTATTTCACTTGAGTTCACCAGTTATACCAGTCCTGCTCATACCTCTAACATTTGCATCAAATATAAGTAGACTGCCAATAGGTACATTTTCTTATTTAAAATATTACATTAACCTTTGTTCATCTTTTGGAATTTTAAGACTTTTCCATGTATAGTAACAAAAATATATAAATGATCACCTACAAAGCCAAAAGTGAAACTCACAGTACCTTTAAAGAAATGTTCATTCATAACTCCTACACTTTCAATTGTGAAGGAACTTCAAATACCAGAAAGTCATTTAAAAAACAGAATCTAAGAGCAAGAGTGGTTCAGAACATGCTTTGTCCCGCTCACCATGCCACTTGTCTCTTTGCTGAGGGTACTTACTCATAGGTATAAATGCCATCAGAAGCTCAGAACGTAAAAAGCATATGAGTAATAGTACTCAGACATACATAACGCATCTATCGCTCAAATGCACCACGAAAACTTAATGTTTCTTAGAACATACCAACATTTCCTCATTAATAGAAAAAAATCCCTTGGCACTCTTTAAAACCACTCAAAGAAGCGACACAGTAATAGTTATAGATATTTTTCCTTTACAGGAGTGATCCTATTAACTGAAATAGTTATATTTTTATTTCATTTCTTATATTCTTCTTCTGGGAATATAATATTCTTCTTCTGGGTTAATGTCCATCATTTAGCTCAACCTCTGGGAACGAATATATACTACTAGAATAGATGCCTACTAAAAAAAGAGTGGCCTACTAAGAGGGTATACCTAAAATACAGTAGGAAAAAACAGTCAATACCACACTTGTGGGATGCCAATAGGTTACCAACTTATGTCATATGTAAATTAAATAAAGTAACTCCAATTTACAAGGACATTAGTGACTTTAGTATCTGCAGGAATAGCCAGTTTAAACTATTCCATCTGTATTTGCTTTGGGATATTAAGTAGTAAGTGAAATACTAAAGTAATGAAAGGTATCACTGGGGTCAGAAAGAAATATCAATTTAAAGTTGCTATCTTTCTAAACGTTGTTTTGAAAACACATATATCAAACGTATTATGCATGATGTAAAATGACAACCAAGAGCACAATATTTTGACTTTTAGTAATGTAATACTCCTGAATTATAAAATAAAAATGGGAATGTCTAGATTTAGATAATATCAGTTAACATAAGAAAGAAAAAAGTACTCATTTCTCCCAAATTGAAACTTACTGTGCACTAATTTATAATTGCACGCATTTAGGCTCATATCAAAGTTGTTTTAAAGGAATATTCTACCATCATCTTCAAACAACACAAAATAATAAACTCCACAGTATTGGGTTTTCTTTAGTAATCTGTTTGCAACATTAAAAAATTCAGCCACTGAGTTGCTATATCTTAAAATTTTTTCAATGAAATATTAATTAGAGAATTACTATGTTGTTCTTTTAATCGGCTTCAAAACTGATTACTGTGAAGTAAAATTGTAATATAATTGGCAATGGGTTAAACTATGTTAGGAAAGGTACCAGTTCAGACTTTGAGGACTCTTTTAGTGAGTACAAGCCAGGAGTCACATTCCTTAATCCTTTGTTGGCACAATTTATCCTTTCTACATTTATCAAGAGTGAAAGACACAAATGCCAGGCAAGTACCCAGACTCCAAATGCTGGGATTTGTTACTAAAGCAGCTGAAACTGTCATTGCCAGTTAACTACCATAGTAACCTTCCATAGCTGTGAAGTCACATAACTTAAACTGACTGTTAAACTCATGTGATCATATAAAATTTCACAGTAAATGGGAAGGGTGAAATGTTTATTTTTTAAAATAATTTAACTTTTTGGCAAAAATTACTGAAATGTACTATAGAAATTACGAATGAAAATGAAAAATTCAAAGAAAAGGAATTTTGAAATTGAAAGATTTATATGTAAATCTTAAAGACATTTATGAGAACAATATAAATAATCATGTCTAGATTTCTAAGCCTAAAATTTCTAAGCCTAAAATAAACTGAATCAACTCAATTACTTTTTTTAAATCATAAATAAGATGTCATGTTACAGAGGTGAGAAAAATTTTGACATCTTAAGTCTGGTGAAAACTCTTCAGAAAAGTTTCAAAGTCATAAGTCATTTTAAAATTAAGATGAGTTTGAGGATTGCCAAGGGCCATGCGTCTGTGTGAAGTGAGCAATGTACCAGATAATTTAACATTTAATTACTTCCAGGAAGTTCTGAACTTAAAAAGAACATTCAGGTCAAAATGAAGAGGGTAGTTACTAATCCCTAGTGAAAGACAAAGTTGAGATTGATATCTTTTTTCAGGTTTTCTAAAATTAATCAGCTTTACCCAGGTAAGCACAGGCATTATTGTACTTGGAGGTTAAGGTGCTAAGTTTCCTATTCATCATGGTATCTTATTGCAGTCTCAATTTTTTTTTTTTTGAAACAATGTTTTGCTCTCTTGTGGCACATCAGTTGCATGTGATTTTTTTTTTTTTTTTTTTTTTGACACAGAGTCTTACTCTATC
>NW_012106031.1:673653-683202 GCF_000951045.1 Mandrillus leucophaeus | reverse complement strand
ACTATAGAAATTACGAATGAAAATGAAAAATTCAAAGAAAAGGAATTTTGAAATTGAAAGATTTATATGTAAATCTTAAAGACATTTATGAGAACTATATATAATCATGTCTAGATTTCTAAGCCTAAAATAAACTGAATCAACTCAATTACTTTTTTTAAACCATAAATAAGATGTCATGTTACAGAGGTGAGAAAAATTTTGACAACATCTTAAGTCTGGTGAAAACTCTTCAGAAAAGTTTCAAAGTCATAAGTCATTTTAAAATTAAGATGAGTTTGAGAATTGCCAAGGGCCATGCGTCTGTGTGAACTGAGCAATGTACCAGATAATTTAACATTTAATTACTTCCAGGAAGTTCTGAACTTAAAAAGAACATTCAGGTCAAAACGAAGGGGGTAGTTACTAATCCCTAGTGAAAGACAAAGTTGAGATTGATATCTTTTTTCAAGTTTTCTAAAATTAATCAGCTTTACCCAGGTAAGCACAGGCATTATTGTACTTGGAGGTTAAGGTGCTGAGTTTCCTATTCATCATGGTATCTTATTGCAGTCTTAAATTTTTTTTTTTTTTTTGAAACAATGTTTCGCTCTCTTGTGGCACATCAGTTGTATGTGATTTTTTTTTTTTTTTTTTTGAGACAAGGTTTCCCTCTATTGTGGCACATCTGTTGTGATCAGTGGCACGATCACAGCTCACTGCAGACTCAACCTCCCTGCGTAAATGATACTTCCATCTTAGCCTCCTGAGTAGCTGGGACTACAGGCACACGTCACCATATCTGGTTAATTAAAAAAAAAAAAATTCACAGAGACAGGATCTCACTACGTTGCCCAGGCAGTCTGAACTCCTGGATCTGGCAACCCTCCTGCCTCAGCCTCCCAAAGTGCTGGGATTATAAGTGTCAGCCACTGCATCCAGCCTCTTCTGCCCATCTTTAAACTGAGTTATTTGCTTTTCTACTATTGAGTTGTATGAGTTCTTTATACATTTTGGATAGTAACCCCTTATCAGGTATATGATTTGCAAGTAGTTTTTGCAATCTGTAGGTTGCTGTTTCATTGTACTGATTGTTTCCTTTGCTGTGCAGAAGCTTTTCAGTTTAAAATAGTCCTATTTATTTTTGCTTTTGTGGCCTGAGCTTTTGCTGTAATATCCAAAACATCATCACCAAGGCCAATGTCCCAGAGTTTTCCCCCATGTTCTCTTCTAGGAGTTTCATACTTTCTGGTTTTATTTTAGGTCTTTCATCCAATTTGAGATGATTTTTGTGTATGGTATAAATAAGGGTCCCATTTCATTCTTTTGCATGTGAAAATGCAGTTTTCCCAGCACTACCTGTCAGACAGACTATCCTTTCCCCTTTGTGCCTTCTTGTCAAAAATTAGTTGGCTGTGTATGTTTGGATTTATTTCTGAGTCAAGACTTATTATAAAGCTACTGTCATCAAGACATTGTGGTATTGGCATGGAGACAAAAGGACTGAGAGAAAAGAATAGAGTTCAAAAATAAAGTCACATGTAAGTATGGAAAAATGAATTTTATATGAAGGTAAAAAGTTAAGTCAAGAGAGAAAGAAGAGTCATTTAAAACAAGTGGTGCTGGAACAACTGGATATCTACATGCCAAAAATATAAACTTCTAACCATTTCTCACACCATATACAAAAATTAACTTGAAATGGGTCCTATACTCAACTATAAATTTTAAAACGTTAACACTTCTAAAAGTAAAATTAAGAAAAAAACTTTTTTAAAAAAATTTCGTTGAACTTGGGTTCAACGAAGTTTTCTTAGATATACCATCAAAAGTATGATCCATAAAAGAAAAAAATAGATAAATTAAACTTTATCAAAATAAAGATGTTTTTCAAAAGACACTGTTAAGAGAATGAAAAGACAAGACACAGACTGAGAGAAAAAGGATTTGTATCCAGAATATGTAAAGAACCAAGACTCAATTGTAAGAAACCAATCAACCCAGTTTTTAAAATAGACAAATGATTTGGACACTTGACCAATGAAGATATACAAACATCGAATAAGCACATGAAAACAAGAAGGACATCATTATTCAGTGGAAAAGGGCAAATTAAAATAACAATAAGGTATAGAAGTATTAGAAAGACTAACGACTAACCAGGCCAAATAAGTGCTGACGAGGATGTGGAGGAACTGAAACTACCACAGACTGCTGTTGAGAATGTAAACTAGAACAAAAACTTTAGAAAGTAATTTGGTAGTTTCTTAAAAAATTTAACATGCAAATGTCATATGATCCATTCATTCCACTACTAGGCAGTTTCCCCAGAGAATGAAAGCATTTGTCCAGATGAAGCTTGTACAGTAATGTTTATAGCAACTTCCTTTAGAATAGCCCCAAACTGGAAATCATCCAAAAGTCTATCAACAGCTGAACAGATAAACTGCAGTATATTCATTAAATAGAACTCCACTCAGCAATAAAAAGAATGACCTATTGATACACATTACAATATGGATTAATCTTAAAATAATTATACTTAGTGAAAAAAAGTGCTTACTGCATGATTCCATTTTTTAAGAGTTCTGAGAAATGCTCATAGTGACAGAAAGCAGCTTAGTGGTTGGCTGTGACAGGGTAGTAAAAGGTAGAAAAAGGAATTACAAAGAGGCATGAGAAAACTTGGGTGCTATAGATTTGTTCAAAACATGTATCTGCCACAATGATCTTGATAGCCTCCATTACTTGTTTTTGTTTGTTGTTTGTTTTTTTTCTTTTTTTGACAGAGTCTCATTCTTTCACTGAGGCTGGAGTGTAGTGGTGTGATCTTGGCTCACTGCAACCTTTACCTTCCGGGTTCCAGCAATTCTCCTCCCTCAGCCTCCCAAGTAGCTGGGATTACAAGCATGCACTACCACACTTGGCTAATTTTATTTTCAGTAGAGATGGGGTTTCACTATGTTGGCCAGGCTGGTCCCGAATGCCTGAACTCATGATCCAACCCCACTGGCCTCCCAAAGTGCTAGGATTACAGGAGTGAGCCACTGTTCCCAGCCGCCTCCATTACTTTTCTGATGAGACTTGTGACATTAATAAATGTGTGATATTACATAATGAGTTATATCATTATTTGAAATATCTGCATGACTTGGTGATCTGATATTTTCCGAATGACTGAAGCATAATAATATAAAATCATGCACGGGTAAAAGATGCATTCAAACTGCAAGATCAACGAATGAACTTAATGTAACTGAATATGAAAAGTTCACGAGTAAGGTTTGAGATTGCACATTGCAAACAGCCTTTAGGAGAATTTAGCAAAATCTACTATGGTGGGTAGAATTTGAATATGGCCTTCCAAATATGTCCTACTCTAATACCTGGATCCCTATGAGTGTAAGTACTACTCGTAATATGTTCTATCATGTACAGTTGACCTTAAAATAAGATTACCCAGGTGTGCCTGATCTAATCATACAAGCCCTTTTAAAAGTAGAGAGTATTCTTTACCTAGTAACATAAGAGAAAGTTAGAAAAATTTAAAACACTTGAAGGATTTAGCAGGCCCATGCTGGCTTTGAAGATAGAAAGACCATGTGAAAAGGAATGTAGGCAACCTCAAGGAGCTAAGAGATGCCCCTGGCAGACAGCAGGCAAAGAAATGGGAACTTTAGACGTATAGCTGCAAGGAACACGATTCTGCCAGCAACTGAATGAGTCTGGTAGCAGATTCTTCCCCAGAGTCTCCAGATAACAGCTCAGCCTGACATCCTGATTTTGGCTTTGTAAGACCCTGAGCAGAGAACACAGTCAAGGCTGTCAGGACTTCTAACCTACAGACCCTGTCAGGTAAAAAAATGGGTGTCACTTTAAGCCCTCAGATTGTGATAATTACTTATGGAGAAATCAAAAGCTAATACATTTACGTAAATCAAAATACAGAAACTCGGATCCAACAATCTCACTACTGAATTTTTACCTATAGATACACTTCCAAATGATTCTTACAGTTAGTCCAAGGATATTCATTGAACACTTTGTAAAAACAAATAATAAAAATGACCAAAGTATCCACAAATAAAGTTGTGGTTAAATAAATTATGTAAATCCACAAAATGGAATATTCTGTAGCCATTACCAGAAAAAGGTAGAATTGTATAGATAACTGTAAAACAGTAAAACCATCACACATTATAGTAATAACAACAACAACAAAAAAGCAAGATCTGAAATACTGTTGGAGTATAATTTGTTTCATAATTAAATTTAAAGCATCTGTATTAAACATTTTTCTGGAAAAAAAATTTTAAAACTGTAAGCAGCAATTTGAGAGAGACTGAGTGGAAGGTTTCATTTTCAATTTTCTACCTTTCATTATATTTTCAATTTTCTAATGAAGTTTATTATTCTTATTCATTTAAAACATATAAACAGAGGTTACTAGTCAGAGTCTAGATAAACACTTGCTTGGCTCCTGTACAAAACTATCTTCTTTTGTTTTATTTAATTTGGACTTGCCATCTGGAATTTGCATCTATGGTCCTTTAACAATTACAGTAAGACCAAAATCACCTTTCTTCAAGTCCGTCCCACCTCCCAAATCTAAGTTTTTCAGTAGCATTCCTTATTATTCAGGGGCTTCATTTGCATCCATGTAAATGTTAGTATGTATTTATAATATTTACACATTTAAACCATTAAAACATACAATGTACCTAACACAGACAATGCCATCCTGATGAGGATAAAGATGATAATGAGCTAGGTATTCTGCAGTTACATGGTAATATTGAGAAATATTTCAATAGCAAGCAAAGTAGTATAACAAAACAGGACCAATAATTACAAATCATGAAAAATTAATTTCTGTAAGCAGAAATTAATGAGCTATCTACAATATATTTACATATTTTAATTTAGAAATGTTTTTCATATTTCTTTAAATTTCTCCTAAAATGAGTAAATAATTTTTAAAAGTAAATTCCTTTCACTTATTAAATACTCTATTTGTAAAGCTTATGAGATCAAATTTTACTTCTGATTGTATTTTCTACAACAGGACGTTGGACAATGAAAAAAACTTTAAAACATACTATTAATATAGCACTTCAAAGTTTTCTTTGTCAAAAGTTGTTAACATAAAGGTGTTGAAAGTCACCAGAAATAAATACCAAGACATATTCATAGACTGATCACCTTTTTGTTTGTCCACATATGAAAGAAGTTCATAATTCAAAAGTGAGTCAAAGCATTGCGAGATTATTACATATGACCATCAAAAAAGAGGTTGTGCAGGGTGCTGTGGCTTATGTCTGTAATCCCAGCACTCTGGGAGGCCAAGGCAGGAGAATCACATGACCCCAGAGTTTAAGACCAGCTTGAGCAACATAGTGAGACTCCATTTCTACAAAAAAATTATTAAAAATTAATTCAAACATTTAGAAGAGAGGTTGTGTGGAGATGTACTTGGAAAATGATATACAATGAACTAAATATAAGATAGTACTGTCACTGTTATAAAGTCTAAGTACACTATCTTTTTCTAGTGTTTTGCACATAAAGATTATATATAACTGAATTCCATATGTAACTATATTCTAATAATAAATCTGTCTTTTTAAAAAAGCAGTTGACATTTTCTAGAAAACAGCAAAGTGCTACAGCCTATAAAAATACTGACTATAGGTACAGACTCTTTTGTTATCTGGAAATGTTAGACAAAATCCTTGGAAACTTTACAAGGAGAAATCAAAGAGACTGAACATATAAAAACAATAAAACATGACATTAAAATGTCATCATGCAAAATTATCAGATCACATTACCTGAAACCAGTTCCATAATGATGTAGACAGGCTGTCTTTGTGTGCAAACTCCTATAAGTTTGACAATATTCGGATGATCATATTGCTTGAGAATTCTAGATGAGATGAAAATATAAGAATAGTTATCATTTGAATAATAAAGCATTAATTTGTGATCACACATAGTGTTTACAACTAGAATACTCTTGAATCATAATTCAATTTTTAAAATTTTGGTATGACCCCAAATTATGATAAATTAGATGTATACAAATGAGTAAAGTCTTCCCTCAGTATCTGTAGGAGATTGGTTCCAGGACCCCCGTAGATACTGAAATTTATGCATGTTCAAGTCTCTTACATAAAATGGTGCAATATTTGCATATAATCTACATGCATCCTCTCACGTATTTTAAACCATCTCCAGATTATTTTTAAGACCTAATATAATGTAAACGTTATATAAATAGTTGTTATACTGTATGGTTTATGGAATAATAAGAAAAAAATTCTGTACATGTTCAGTACAGATGCAATCATCAACTTTTTTCCCCCTAATATTTTTGTTCTGTGGCTCATGAAATCCACAGATACAGAACCCATGGACACAGAGGCCCAACCATACTGGTACATATTGGCAACATAATATGGATGCAAATGAGTCAATTATCCTTAATTAAATATTCTTTTAAAAATTATTATCTACTCTGAATGATTAACAACCATGTTAAATAGAAATGAACTAGTTAATCTAAAACATGTACAACTCCCTTCAAATTATAATATCTGGTTTTAGCCACTACCACAAAAGTATAGCTGAAAAGTATCAGTGGGCCAAAAATTGTGAGCTGCTGGGGCAGCATACATATATTTATTTTTAACACACATACTTGATTTTAAAATACAGAAAATAAGAAATCATTTTATACTGGTAAATGCTACATTTCATTGGATTTTGTAATAGTTAAATACTTTCTTGATCAGGATCAATTTCAAAATGGTAGAAACAAAAGTTCTGAGAAAGTTGGCAAATGGATAATTGAATAATAGAGTTTCAACAGAGACTTCAGCTGAAGCAGAGTTGACTTTGGATAAGGGCAAAATTTCATCAGTGGGCTATGAAAGTAGGATAGACTTGAAACCATGTCCCTAAAGAGTTAAGAAAAAAATCGCAGCACAGTAATGACTAACAAAAATTCTTGAGTTTGCAGGATAGCACATAAAAAAAGAAACAACTTGCTCTATCACTGAAACTCCCGTTGTTTATAAAAGAACTGCTGAAATTGGTTTGAAGAAATAGGGCTAACTGGCATCTATGCAGGAACAAGCTTGCTAACATCACGGCCTGAATTTCCAGTACATAGTTTAGACTAACTCCCCCTGGATTTGCACATATGAACCATGAGATTGCATGAAGAGATAACCGTGTGTGGCCAAGGACTTTCCAGGCCTCCCATTTCCCCTTCCACTAATCACTTAGTAATTTCAGAATCTACCCCCTCAACCTTTTCTAATAAAAATATTGCTCTGAAATCATTAACAGTTGATGTTTAACAGTAAGTTTTTCTTTTCTCAAAGACCTGGTGTCACGGTATTGGCTTCTAGCACATTGGGCAGTGAGCCCCTTCTACTTGATAATGCAGTCACCTATAGAACTCCAAACATGAGCTAAAAATAAACTAAATTCCCTCTGATGCCTGTCTGTCCCAATTATTTCTATTACCAAATCTTATTCTTTATCTTATCGACATAGTTGTAAATTCACTCATATTTGAAAATTGCTGTATCCTTTCCTAAGAGAACGAAAAAGGTAACTTCGGAGAAAGACAAAAAATTTATGCATGTATTGTACATGTACAACTAAAGCAAGGAGAGCTATAAAAATGTTTTAGACAATATAAAAAGATAGAAATGAAAAGACAGACTGGCAAGAATTCTAAAGGAAATATTCTGCCAATAACTTTGGCCTTGCAACTTCTACTAGAAATTTAAAAGAAAGGTTTAATGATGTTTGACTTTAATATTTTAATTTCACAGGTTAGAAACTGTCTAAGAAATTTGCACAATACAGCATGAACTCAGATAATATTAAATATCTAAATATATACTTCTAGTGTATACTAGAGGACACTTGGAAGTTTGCATGAATGTAAGTTTCGTTTTTAACATAAAACTATAATTTCACCTTAAAAGAAGAAATTAAACTCTGCAATAAAAAAAGTTAGAAAGCAAGAAATTTAAATATTTTTGAAAACATGTGAGGCACAGTCTTTTACCTTAATACTTATGAACAACTGTAAAATAACGAGGCTGTGAATTTCAGTTGTGTTCACATGCCTTTTAATTCATCATAATTTCTTTTCTGACTTGCCAACAAGTCATGAAAAAGGTTTACTGCTTTACTCTGCAGATAACATTTCATAAATGCATCCAACTACTTTAGCCATTGCCATTATTCATTTTTAGATGATGAATTAGTATATATATTAGTATATATACATGGCTGTATGCCATGTAACTTATGAATAGTTCTCTTGTTGCCATGGCAATATTCTCCCATTGCACTTTCCTTTTAATACACAAAAACATATGGATCCATGTATCCTCTTCCTTTCCCATCCATCCATCCATCCATCCATCCATCCATCTGTCCATCCATCCATCCATCCATCCATCCATCCATCCATCCATCCATCTGTCCATCAATTCATCCATTTCCCACCCACATGTCCATCCAGGTTACTCTTTCCAAAGTGGCTTCTGGAAAGATGCATTTGTTTTGTGTTTTGTTATATATACTCAATTTTACCACTAACAGAAGAGTTTTAAGTATGTGCAACATAGGTAGCAGGTATTATTTTCTATTATTTAGCTAATAATAGAAAAAAAAGAGAATCCATCATCTTAGAAGATTAGAAACAAAAAAATATGCAAACTTTAGAAGAAATGCCAGATACTGAGGTGAAGAAATCTGAGGTTCTCAGAAATGAAATCTAACGGCTGAGAAAACAGAACCAAGCCGTACTATCTAAGGAGAGTAGGACAGATTTAATTATCTACTTAAACATATATGTAAGCTGTACAGTTCATGTACATAATATACTAATTTTTTATAATAAGCACAGTATTGCATGTATACATATACGTATATGTATGTGTGATGAAAGCAAAATAATGTAACATTTTAAGAACTTGAATAATACTGCTTTTTAACACTTGGTTTGACTATGATTGCTGAATTGATCTGCAGATTATTACAAAAGGATAGACTTTTGGATTCCACATTGTAAAAGTGCTTACCCCTACTATTTCAGTAAATCACAATTTAAGATGCCTTCAAACCTACATTTTAATAAATCATTTACATAACAAATACATACTTTGATTAATTTAAATAACTCACTTGGCTTCTTGTAAAAATTTTATTTTCAATTCCTGAGGAAGATCTTCTTTACATGTTTTAACAGCAACAGAAGTTTTATCCTTTAATGTGCCCTTATATACTTCACCAAAATTTCCCTGAAAATAGAAATATATTCATTGTCTGGGGTAAATGACAGCATGTAAATCTTCACCAAATACAAGCAAAGGTACCAAGGAGGAGGAAGGTGCTTACCTACATGTCAGTATCACCTGAGATTAACTAATTTCTATCAGACATAAGAACTTCTAACTTTACTCTATGGCTAGGACATATTTTGGTATAAAATGCCTGATTTGGCTGGGCACGGTGGCTGACTCCTGTAATCCCAGCACTTTG
>NW_012106031.1:669678-672848 GCF_000951045.1 Mandrillus leucophaeus | reverse complement strand
TATTAATAAATTATTAAAATACTTTAAAATATTTTTAACAAGTCATATTCAATTTTTACTATTTAATAGTCAACTCAAATATTTATAAAACAATGGTAAATCATGTTTTCATAAAAATAAACATACTTAAACAGTAAACATTCATGATAAATTTAAAAAAGGAAAATTTGAGCTTCGCATCTGTTATTCTCAAGAGATTGTCTTTTATCCACAATTCTCAGATTATTTATTACATCAGAGGTAGAGAGAAGATATTATTAATTTACATAGTTACTGCTGGGCCTCCACTTACCTAAAGCACTTACAATTCAGCTTGTCTAAAACTTACTGTTCTATTAATCAAAAGATTTTTCCTGGCTATATTACTTTTTTCAGTTACTAGAACCATCATTTGCCTTGTAAGCATTCAGACCCTACCTCCATAATACTTTTTGTCTTATCCCTTGTATCTCAGAAAGGTTACACTGATTCACGATCTCAATTCTGTTACCTAAGCTGATCTCATCTTCAGTCCCTCACCTCTCCAAACCACCTAGAACAGCACTGCCAGATTAATCTTTCCAGAGAAAACTTTGATTATACTACTGCTTTGCTCAATATCCATCCTTCAATTACTATCACTTTCTTGGCCTCCATATAGCTCCATATTATAACCCCCAACTGTTATATGTGTTCTGAACTCAAATACATAGTGATCCCTAAATACGTGTCATGCCTTTTCTACATTTTTCCCTCTGTGGAAAACTCCCACCTCCAATTAGAAGCTGATACCTCATCTTTAAGTCCATTTCTTATGCCCCTCGTTCATGAAGACTTTCTTGATTTTCCCAAAATTATGTCTCCTGTCCCTGAATACACATCTCCCCATTGCCCTTTGTGTCTTTCTAATGGTTTCTGCCCTATTTTAAGAGGTACTGGCATGTACTAGGCATTTGAAAAATTTAAACATTAATTTAGCAACCATTATCCAGAGTATGTCAACTCTATCAATGGTGGTCAGGGGGACAATCTTCAGACACTGAGAAACAACTATGCTTTCCCAGACCACCTCTTCTCTATCCAAAGAGGTGAGGAGGAAGCCCAGGACACTCATCACTCTGTATCACTGAATCATTCAACGCAAACCTTTGCTTTAAAGGGGAGGTGGGGGGCTGAATATGAGATCAGCTTAGGTGACAGAATTGAGATCCTGAATCAGGTTAACCTTTCTAAGATGCAAAGGGTGAGACGAAAAGTCATGAAGCATGACTTCATCTCTGCTGCTGCCCTCCAGTCCCTGAGGACAAATCTTATGCCCCTTGACTGTGTTTACATCAGTCAATGTAAGATGACCGTGGTCCTAGGTTAATCTTCATCTCTCCCTCTCCAGCTCCCTCAGATTCAGCATACTTCTATTTGATCCTCCTTTCTCATCTATCCCCAACTTGCATAGTGCCTTCTGGAATTCATGGTCCATCATCCTCAAAATTATATTTTTAATCTATTCTTTGATCATTTCCTTTAACTTCCTGTTCTAAGAAAATAATGGCTCTTATTTGAGAAGACCCAAATGGTGGATGAATTTCCTTTTGCTATCTAAACTTAAGTGATGAGTTATTTTCCCCACATATAATCCTACCATTGCCCTGCAGATAGAACACAGTGTTCTATTACCTACTTATTACTGGTTTTAAACCATTATCTCTCCCACATTCCTGAAACTCTCAGCTTTGAAAATTTGTCACTCAATTATATTACCCACTATTCCTCACTCCAGCTGTCATTTACTGAATTTGAAAACATTTTGTTTATTGACAATTTGAGTCCTTGGGTAACTGTCAGTCTACCCAGTGTCCTAATACTTTGTAATTTCAATAGACATTTAAAGGTCCTTCCAACAATTCAAACTTTCAGTTTCTTGATCATCTCTCCTCCAATTATCTTGCACTCCAATCTATTTTCTAGGGTCATATCTTAAACTGTGCCATACCTATAATGCAAATGCTCTATAACATCTATCTCATTTGTCTCATCTTCTGGTTGGCTTCTATCTTTCTAGCTTACTTCCTCTTCTTTTTGGAATACTTATCCAGACTTCAAAACTCCTTTGACTTCATAGGAACTGACAGTCTTTAGGTTCTATCAATTTTTACATCATTCTCTTATTATATTCTCTTCCTCCTGTATTCCACCTTAAATTCCATGGTCAATAATTACAACTGCCTTCCCATACACTCTCAATTTATTTGCTCTTCTGTTAATCTGTAAAACTCCCTTGGCAAATCTACAAGTCTGATTAAATCCAAAACTCTTCCTACTCTGCACCTATAAAGCTAATATGGCTGGAGAAAAACCATGATCATGCTGACTGATTTAACTTTAAATTCATGAACACAAACCTTTAGGGGGCCCTTAACGTACTCAATAATCATATTATATTTTTTTAGATCACTCACACTCCCTGTTTTCTGGATGACTGCTTCTCTTCTATTCTCTTCTCAAATCTCCTATTCTCATTCTTTGCTGATGCTTTTGCTTCCTACTTCATTTCAAGAATCGAAGCAATGTAAAGAGAACTTTGGGCTCTTGTTGCTCTACTGACCCACCTACCAATCTTCCTCGCTGTTATAAAAAGTGAACTACTGTGTTTCTATTAAAGTCAATCCTTCATTGTGAACTAAATTGCATCCCCTCTTACCTACTCAAGGATGACGCTGTAGCAATTTCTCTCTCTCTCTCTTAAATGATGAATTTTCACTAGATCATTCCCAACTGCAAACTAGTATGCTATTATTTTTCTCAAGTTAAACAATAACAATTACAAAGCACAAATCATTCTCTTGAAACTATCACCCCACATCTCTGATTTCTTTTGCAGCAAAACTTTAAGGAATTACATCTTTGCTACCTCTAATCCTCTCCTCCCGTTCTTCTCAAATCCATTCCAAATTGGCTTTCACCTAAAGCATCCCAAGGAAACTGCTCAGCCAAGTCACCAGTGATCTTCTCATTGCTAAATCCCATCTCGTTTGGCTTTTCAGCATCATCTGACACAACTGATCACTTTCTTCCTTGGTATATACTTTCTCCTGTTGTCTTCCAAGGCATCATATCTCCTGGTTTTCTGCCTTCCTACTTGGCTGCTCTTTTCAACCTCCTTTGGGGATTGCTTCTCTTATTTCCACCTCTTA
>NW_012106031.1:663003-669628 GCF_000951045.1 Mandrillus leucophaeus | reverse complement strand
CCCTCAGATTCAGCATACTTCTATTTGATCCTCCTTTCTCATCTATCCCCAACTTGCATAGTGCCTTCTGGAATTCATGGTCCATCATCCTCAAAATTATATTTTTAATCTATTCTTTGATCATTTCCTTTAACTTCCTGTTCTAAGAAAATAATGGCTCTTATTTGAGAAGACCCAAATGGTGGATGAATTTCCTTTTGCTATCTAAACTTAAGTGATGAGTTATTTTCCCCACATATAATCCTACCATTGCCCTGCAGATAGAACACAGTGTTCTATTACCTACTTATTACTGGTTTTAAACCATTATCTCTCCCACATTCCTGAAACTCTCAGCTTTGAAAATTTGTCACTCAATTATATTACCCACTATTCCTCACTCCAGTTGTCATTTACTGAATTTGAAAACATTTTGTTTATTGACAATTTGAGTCCTTGGGTAACTGTCAGTCTACCCAGTGTCCTAATACTTTGTAATTTCAATAGACATTTAAAGGTCCTTCCAACAATTCAAACTTTCAGTTTCTTGATCATCTCTCCTCCAATTATCTTGCACTCCAATCTATTTTCTAGGGTCATATCTTAAACTGTGCCATACCTATAATGCAAATGCTCTATAACATCTATCTCATTTGTCTCATCTTCTGGTTGGCTTCTATCTTTCTAGCTTACTTCCTCTTCTTTTTGGAATACTTATCCAGACTTCAAAACTCCTTTGACTTCATAGGAACTGACAGTCTTTAGGTTCTATCAATTTTTACATCATTCTCTTATTATATTCTCTTCCTCCTGTATTCCACCTTAAATTCCATGGTCAATAATTACAACTGCCTTCCCATACACTCTCAATTTATTTGCTCTTCTGTTAATCTGTAAAACTCCCTTGGCAAATCTACAAGTCTGATTAAATCCAAAACTCTTCCTACTCTGCACCTATAAAGCTAATATGGCTGGAGAAAAACCATGATCATGCTGACTGATTTAACTTTAAATTCATGAACACAAACCTTTAGGGGGCCCTTAACGTACTCAATAATCATATTATATTTTTTTAGATCACTCACACTCCCTGTTTTCTGGATGACTGCTTCTCTTCTATTCTCTTCTCAAATCTCCTATTCTCATTCTTTGCTGATGCTTTTGCTTCCTACTTCATTTCAAGAATCGAAGCAATGTAAAGAGAACTTTGGGCTCTTGTTGCTCTACTGACCCACCTACCAATCTTCCTCGCTGTTATAAAAAGTGAACTACTGTGTTTCTATTAAAGTCAATCCTTCATTGTGAACTAAATTGCATCCCCTCTTACCTACTCAAGGATGACGCTGTAGCAATTTCTCTCTCTCTTAAATGATGAATTTTCACTAGATCATTCCCAACTGCAAACTAGTATGCTATTATTTTTCTCAAGTTAAACAATAACAATTACAAAGCACAAATCATTCTCTTGAAACTATCACCCCACATCTCTGATTTCTTTTGCAGCAAAACTTTAAGGAATTACATCTTTGCTACCTCTAATCCTCTCCTCCCGTTCTTCTCAAATCCATTCCAAATTGGCTTTCACCTAAAGCATCCCAAGGAAACTGCTCAGCCAAGTCACCAGTGATCTTCTCATTGCTAAATCCCATCTCGTTTGGCTTTTCAGCATCATCTGACACAACTGATCACTTTCTTCCTTGGTATATACTTTCTCCTGTTGTCTTCCAAGGCATCATATCTCCTGGTTTTCTGCCTTCCTACTTGGCTGCTCTTTTCAACCTCCTTTGGGGATTGCTTCTCTTATTTCCACCTCTTAGTGTTCCAGTGAGCAAGGCTCAATCCTTGATCTTCTTCTCTTCTTCATCTAGACTCACTCCATTGTTGAATTCATCTAATTGTATTAAGTACCAGCTATATACTAACAACTACCAGATTTGTACTTTTGACTCAGACCTCTTTTCTCTAACTCCAGACTTGATACCCAATAGTTTCCATCATCCCCACTTGGAAGTCTAATAGAAAAACTCAATACATCCAAAACTGAACATCTTTTCTCGTTCCCTGAAATCTTTTACACTTAGGACTGAAATCTTTCTCTAATACCCCACATACAGAGTCCATCAGGATATTCAATTGATTCAATTTCAAAAATACCTCCAGAACTCACTACTTCACACCACCTCAATTGCTATCATCTTAATGTAGCATCATCTTTTAGTCAGGTAAGTTCAACTGCCTCCTAACCTTTCCAAGTTGTCAGCCTATTTTCACAACTCCCAGAATAACTTTTTTAAAAAGATCATGCCATTCCTCCTCTTAAAATTGCCCACCAGCTCACCATTTCATTCATAATCAAAGCCAACGTAATTATAATGACTTACAAGGTCAATGTAATTTATACCCTCATCACCTTACAGACTTCCTCTCCTATCACATTCACCTTGCTTACTGTTACAACCAAAATGCCTCCCTTGTTCTTCAAACAAAGTTTGCATTGGCTGTTTACTCTGCATAGATCCTTCTCCCCTCAGATGTCCATGTGGCTAAATTTCCCACCTCCTTCAAGTCTTTATTCAAAAGTAAACATAAGATAATAAGGTTTATCTGGATTTCCTACTAAAAACAGCAACTACAACTAGTAACGCTTCCAATCCCTCTATATTTTTCACAGGACTTAGCACCTTCTAACATTACAAATTTACCTATTTATTATGCTTATTGTTTATCTTCTCCTCCTAGAGAGATTATTAAGCTCCATAAGAGAAAGGATTTCTGGCTACTTGTTCATTGATACTGTAAAAGTGCCCAGAAAAGTGCCTTGCACATAGTAGGCATTCAAAAAACACTGGATGACTGAATATTTATTGAATACCAACTATCGACTATAGCTGTACCTGATACTGTATATCAAGTACAGTCTACTAAAAATACAGTGCTGAATACAAAAAAACCTCAGCATTCCTGCCATTATCTTATATTACAACTTAACTCCAAAGTCTCTAATGACAGGAACCATGGCTAATTGTCTTAATTAGCCATGCACTCTTAAGCAGTATACTGTAAATGATTATTTAAAATAGGCAGTGAAAAATATTAAATAACCATTTTCTTGTACTTAAAAATACTGGATGAAATTAAGCTACACATTGCCTCAAAGTCACAGTCTTTTATTTAAAATAAATTCATTGAGACTGACATATTACTTGTTGTTGAGAAAATAATTATTCTTTGAAATAGTCTAAGGAGACAAATTCCTCCTAATACTTTATAGCATAAACTAAACACAAAAATAGAAATATTTCTCTTTAATTAAAAATATTTTTTCCATCGTACTAAAAAGTCTGTCCTTCTCAACATATTCTGCCTTTATTTCAGTAAATGCTTTAGTTTTACAATTTATTATTTAACTGTATCATGGAAATTAATCTTTGTAATATTTTTTGTTCTAGTCACTGCTACTGAGTTACTTAGAGCAAGGGAAAGAAGAAATATTTCCTTAAGGATGAGGAAAGAAATCCAGAGGAAATAACATATGAGTCACTGCTTTTAGCTTGAAGTTCTTTAGAATTTACTTACTAAATATGCCAATAAAAATCTGCTTTCCAATAACAATCTGATGTTTCCATTTGGGAAAGGTATTTTAAAATAATACATGATAAGAATCCTGCAAACTACATTATTTCAACAGACATTTACTTTCTCAGAACTTTTTTAAAAATAGGGGAAAACAGTCAATTCATCAAGTTTACATTTGAATTAAAAAATTAATGAATAATCATTTCTTTATCTAAAATGTTGAGCCTTAATTAAGTTCAGTACTGATCACTCATATGTATATTAGCTTTTCCTAAATATATATCTTATACTATTTTTTGTATCACGCCATGAAGATAAACTGAATTTGTATTTTTATATATTAATAGAAACATCACTAATTAAGTCATTGACAAAAAAGTGAGTACTTATTCACTGGAACTCAATTATAAATAAACTATTATTAATAAATTTTCAAATAGTCCATTTGGTTAATTCTCAAGTATCCGCCATTATTGTTAAATAACATATACTTGACTATGGCCTATGAGTTCAAAGAAACTTCCAACTATGTTGGAAGAAAAGGGACTTTTATTATATATAGTTGCTTTTTCTGATTAATAGAATTAGTTATAAAATTAATATTTATATTGAAACAAGTATCTTGTCCACATTTTTAGATTCAGATATGCCCAGTGTTCCAGCATTGTTACACACTGTAATTCTATATACAATCCTGAAATCCCAAGAGGTTGTATGCCATTTTTTTCCTGAACTATCACATGTAACCAGAAACAAAAAGAACAAGACTTTTGGGTATTTATTTAAACTTTTATTATCTCACTGTTTCTTTTCAAATCTCAGTTCACTAGTTTTGAGTTTACTGCATACTGAAATAAAATCATTATGATTTTTAGTCCTTCCAGGGGAAAACACACACATAATATTCTTAAAAGTTAAGAATCATCCTTAAACCTTTCAAAGACTTTCACACATCTATTTCAGTGAGCATCACAATATTGATAACAGATACAGTATTGCATTCTAGTTAATGTGTAATGTGCCTCGCAGCAATATAAGAAAAGCTTTGAAGAAAATGAAAAAATCTGCAGTCTTCAGAATCAATATAGAGACTTCTAGTTATTTAGCTCAGTTGATTACATACCTTGCCCAGTAATTCTCCCAATGTGACATCTTCATGACTGAGAATCCATTTCTTGTCCTACAGCAAAGAATAAGAACTGTTGTTTAGTACAAGCAAGGGTACGTTTCTTGAAGTTGCATTTGAGCTACTGGAAAATAGACCTAAAGTGATATTTCATTCAGACCATTCAATCAACAGCACACTAAGAAGTTATAACCTCAAGATGCTGTAAAACAGATTTAAGAAATGATACTACACAATAGGATATTAAAGTCTACATTACAGCCAAATTCCATCAGAAATCTCAGCCTTTGAAATGATAGTACCCCTGTAATTAGAACACAGCATGCACTTTCCACCAACCATAAAGTTTATGTTATGCTATTATTTGTCATTTCAAAAAGCTATCATAAGGCCATGAGGGAGTTTGATTTTACAATACAAAATTTTCAGTTCTCATTTAATCTTAGAAATTATTTTTCTACTCAAATCATATTACTAAGAGCTAATTTTTCCACATATAAATGGGCCATGAATTACAGCTGTCTCTGACACTTCATATAGTCCTATATCTTTCCCAGGTAATTTCCTGTGGTATAATAAAGCAACAAACACCAATTACAGTATCACTAGGGTGCATAAGGCCAGTGATGCAAACATATCGTTGGAAGACAGCATCCCATTATCTGATCTCAAGAACCGATTACTAGAGGATATTTTATCATGTAAAAAAGCTCAACTATGAAACCCCACAATACCACAATGTAAGAAAAAACATGTTTTTTAATGGAGGAAGGAAAAAGGGAAAAAGTAAGAGAAAAGGAGGGGAGGAATGAAAAGGAAAGAAAGAGAGGAAGGGAACAAAAAAAGGAGGGGAATAGGAAGGAAGACGTGGAGGAGGAAGAGTATCCTGGGTGATATATTTTATTTATGAGTTAGGTTTCTTATAAATGTTAGAGTGTAGTTTTCTCCTCATTACAAAGATAGATTGAAATGTAATTATGATCTATGAGTTGTAACAAGTAATCAGACATCTTGAAGTAAAAATTCATCCTAACTATGACTTTAAAATGTCCTGGACAGTTATTTGAAGTGCCTTACCTTCTGAAATACCATGTGGCAAACACTCAACCAACACTCTCTGTTAGGTTAACAAAGGGACAACACTGATTTTTAAAATGCAATAGTTTTCATGCATAGTTTTTCCTCCTAAATATAAAGTTAATGCTATAAAGATCCTGGAAGAAAACTTAGAAGGATAACCTCATGATCAAGTGGGTAAGCAAAGGTTTCTTAGAGAAGCACAAAAAACACTAACTATAAAAAAGAAATGAAAACTGGACCTCATCAAAATTGAAAACATTTATTCAAAAGCATAATTTAAAAAATGAAAAGACAAACTATAACCTGGGAGAACATTTTTGCAATACTGAATTTCTATCTGATAAAGCATTTGCATGAAGAACATATACAAAACTGGTATCCCAACAACAAAACAAAGAACCCAGTTCAAGAAATTGTGTTAAAAAAGTTCAGAAAAGATGATGAACAAACAGCCAGTAAGAACATCAGAGACACTTAACATCATTAGTTACCAGTGATATACAAATACAAACCACAGTAAGATGGTACTTCATTACTTCATACCCATTAAGATACTAAAATTAAAAAGATTAACAATATCGAGAGATTTTGAGGGTGTGGAGCAACTGTAATCCTTATGTATTGCTGGTGAAAATGCAAAAGCATTATTTTCCCAAATGCAAAAAAGGCATAATTTGGAAGTTTCTCATAAAGTTAAACATACACATTCCATGACTCAAATTGCTCTCCTAGGAATTAACCAAAGATAAATGAAAACATACATCCACAAAAATATTCATCAAAAAATGTTGGAAGCAGCTCTATTTGTAATAGCCAAAAACTAGAAACAACTCAGATGTCCATCAAAAAGAAAACTGATAAACA
>NW_012106031.1:662090-662478 GCF_000951045.1 Mandrillus leucophaeus | reverse complement strand
TATTGGTGTTTCATTGAACTATATATTTAAAACCTGTGGAAAATTTTATTTTATATAAATTACACATCCATAAAGTTCATTTTTTAATAAAAAATAAAAAAGCTGTACTTTCCATTTGAGTAGCAGTTCTGGGGTTTAACTCGCCACCCCATACCCTATATGTAGAAGCAAACGTTATTCTTCAAAGAGTGCCATCTGGCAGTCAGGAAAGTTATTTTAAAGTTGCAAACTGATTCTTGGACAGTTTTTCCACTTTAAACAATGATAACCTAGGCAGTTCAGCCCAATCCTTATAGTGCAAACCACTGAAAAAACAGGATGAAATGTAGAAACAAAAACACAAAAAGAAAAAACAACTAAACAAAGAAAACCCCTAAACATCCATTTA
>NW_012106031.1:656123-661285 GCF_000951045.1 Mandrillus leucophaeus | reverse complement strand
TATTATTTGTTAATTAAAAGTAAAAATGTAAATAATAAAAAAAGCCACATGACTCAGTCTGTAAGAGGCAGGGATAAATGCCTGAGGAGAATTCAGTGGCTATTTTGATCAGAATTTGGTACCTGCCATTTCTGTGGATATTCTGCAGAAGTGTTGATAGAGGGGCAAACTCCCAATCTGTTAAATTGGATAAAGATGGGATAGAACTACCAACCCTCTCACCCTTAGGTATTAAATGGAACATTCCTATGGAGGCTGCTAAGTGGTTGAGAAACACATTCAATTCAGTTATACGATGATGCTAAAGCTTTACTTATGCCTCTGAAATGGTATCAGAGGACAAGTCAAAAGTAAATTAGGGAACATGGACATTGAATAACGCAGAGTTGGAGAATGGAGAACTGCTGAAGAAGCCTGGAACTCTGCATTTACCTTCATTTTTACTGACTTTTCTTCTCTTCCCTTCTATCCAAAGGAAAGAAAAGTCACATTCAGAAGATATGGCCAAAGACAGCTGCAGCTTGCTCCTTAACAACTGCCCCACAGCTGGTTTATCCTAAAGTGATTATACTACATATTTCTGGTCTCTATCTTTGCTCTGTTTTCTGTAAAGGGACAAGGAGACTTTTTGCAACCTTCTCAGATGTAGAGAAAAAACAGAAGAAATGGAAGCAGACTGCCTCTTAGTCTCTTCCAAGAAATAGGAATAGTAGCTTTATCAGTCCACAGGTTAATGAATGAAAATAAAAGTTGTAATTAAGTATAAATCACCAATAGAAATAAGGCAAAGATATAAAAGATGTATTATAATAGGAATGAATAGAGTTGACAGAGTTATATTTAACATTTCATTTGCTTGCAAGTGATCTGTGACCATACAGAAATATCTACAGAACTATGTTCAAAACTAATGCTTAAATTTCCGTGATCTTGATGCTACAACAGATTGACTTAGACTCCTGACATGTTAATATTTGGATTCTATTCTTTATGTTAATTCGTGAGTATTAATACATCATGATTACAGTAAAAGAAAAAATCCACTTTTCCTATTTATCAATTCTCTTATCTTAGAGATATTCTGGAGATATAAATTATGTGCTTTGGTAATCACTGTAAGATATGGGCCGCATACAAAGATTTTGGTGGCCTTATAAACCCATGAAATCACAGCGTACTTTCTAATTGCCTAAGCAAATAATACTTATTTTTATTAACTGATTTGTGAGTGAGACTGAGAAAAGGAAGAAATGAATGAGATGGACTAACTGCCCTTCTGGGAAGTTGGCTGACACTACTGAATCTAGTTCTAATAACTTGTGGATTTGAGGTAGCTTACTGTCCCTGTCTTAGTTTGGGTTCTCTCGGAAGCAGACTCTGGGACAGGGATTCAAATGCAAGCAGTAGTTAATTTGAGAAGCGCAAGGAACAGAAGGAAAAAGAGATGCAATACAGGGAAGTGGGGGCAACCAATAAGGTAAGCTATTAAGGTAGCCACTTCACTGTTGCCAACTCTGGAAAATGAGACAAGCCAAAAGCCTCAGAATTAGCTCACCCAACAGGTATTTATTTATATGCAAATTCCTGAGTAGCATTGGTTGAGGGGTACAGAAAAATGAGTGTTAATCCTTGGCAATTCTTGTGGCAGACATGGGCAGAGGACCCTTCTGTGGACCTACTAAACAGGCCAAAGATGAAAATACCTGCAACTGAAAGTTGTCCAGAGTATAATGAGAGGTATGATGGGTGTAAGTAGGGCACTAATAGCATCTAGTCCATCCCCTTTATTATTGATGTATCCTGATCTTCCTGAAGATTTAGAATCCAAGTGGATTCTCCAGGCCTTCCTATAATTCCTGTTCTCACTAAATTCTTTTTCTTTTTTTTAAGAGCGAGGGTCTTGCCATCTTGTTCAAGCTGGTCTTGAACTCCTGGCCTCCAGCAATTCTCCCACCTCAGCCTCTGAGGAGGTGGGATTACAGACATGCACCATCACACCTTGCTCTCTGAAATCCTATCTTTACCGGAGTGCAACTCTCTCTCCTCTTTCTACCCTTATTATAAGCCTCCTACATACATATTTGTAGGTAGAGTCCAAACTACTCACTGAATATAGAGAAAAATGTGTTTAAATTTCAGTATGTATAAAGTAGTTATACACACTTTAATAAAGAAGCAATGGGTAATTCTAATTTAACAATTAGGTAAGCTAAACAATAACCATGAGTTAGGTCGGTTAAACAAGTATTTAATATAATTTACAGATATTAACATTTGAGTTTTTAAAAATCATAGTTAATATTTGGTGTGAGTTTTCTTGTTACTGACCTTGTCCTGAACCTCTTATGTAATATTTTATTGTATATACCTATCTTCCACCACCTCTATTTATGTGACTTCTGACACGTAAGTATGTGTCTGGAACTTACCCTCACTTTTCATAGAGATTCACCGCTTGGAAGAAGTACTCCAATATACTCTAGCAGTTACATTATCTTCATTAATGTTCATATTCTTGAATTAAACTTAATACTACCAGCATAAAATAACTTTCCAGTTTTTTCCAAAAATGCATGAGAATGCACCTAATATCTATTTCTAAATAGACACCTAAAGTTTTACCATATACAAAATAGAAATTATAATTATAAATAATGCTAGAAAACTGTTCCAATATCTCAGAAAATATCTTCCAAAGGCAGTATTTTTATAAACAACAAATTGTGGAAATACTCAGGACACTTAAAAGTTGCCTATAAAGCGAAACTTATGAAGTAAAATTCAATATTCTAATGTTGTTTCTTAGAAATGATGAAATTTGGGGCCGGGTGTGGTGGCTCACACCTGTAATCCCAGTATTCTGGGAGGCCTGGGGGGACAGATCGCTCGAGTTCAGGAGTTTGAGACCAGCCTGGGCAACATGGTGAAACCCTGTGTCTACCAAAAATACAAAAAATTAGCCGGGCATGGTGGTGTGTGCCTGTAGTCCCAGATACTTAGAAGGCTGAGATGGGAGGATCACTTGAGCCTGGGAGGGGGAGGCTGGAGTGAGCCGAGACTGCACCACTGCAATCCAGCCTAGGTGACACAGTGAGACCGCATCTCAAAAAATAAGAAATGTATATATATAAAAAGCAGTATTGATTAATTCACAAAGTGAATTAAAGGAAAAGTATTTCTCAAACACACTTGAGATTAAACTTTGTAACTAAATCATCAGGTAATTTCCAAATTAGTTCCTTAGAGTGAATTTTTATATATCATTCTTCCTTACAGTTAAACACATCACAGTGAGTAAGAAACTGGTTTCATGGAAACTTCAAAGTTTATTCACTACATTCATTATAGCTGACAAACTTCAAATTCCTTCCATTCTAGCTCTGGGACTGCAAATAAAATTAATTGACCTGAGATTTACCTCTTTTTTTCCTTTTCTGAAAAGGATGCAAGTAAGAAATGGTATCATTAACTGGTAAACAGAAGAATGAAAACTAGAAATACACACCTGAGATACTGTTCAAAGCCAGCCTGCTCCTACGATAACAATGACAATGAAATATAATGGTAGTCTTTGGGAAGAAGGAGGACTCCTGAAGAGAACAGGCAAGAGGCTGGGTTCAGCACACATACCACACACGAATGGGATCTCTATAGTCAAAGAAACTATCAGGAAAAGCTTTTTCCAGGACTCAATTTGAGATGCAATGTAACATACAAAAAGATAAAAAAGGTAGTCTGGAATATACCAGACAATGCCAACTTACTAAGAGATAGCCAAAACAGTGAAACAGCATGGTAGGCAAAGAATGGAAGCCTACAGATTAGCTCAGAGACTAGCTCCAAATACATCTTACTGTATATATGGTATATGCACATATATCATATGTACATGTGCATATTTCTGCACACTGTGCCAGAAATTTAAAGATACGTGAATTCAAAGTAAGTTAAACATGGTTCCTATTCTCAAGAGCTTTAATATAAGCATACGAAAAATTAAGAGGCTAAGAGAGAAGTATACACACAATAGAGCTGGAACACTGAGATATAAGTGGCCACTATTATCAAGACAGTTAAAAAAGGCTATACTGAAGAGGTTGAAAGGTTTCTGAAATTTCTCAGAATACTTTTCTTTTGCTTCCTAAAAGCTACTCAACTAAGAAAACTCTAAAGTTCTTCTTTGGGTGTTGAGAAACACAATCTGGTGTCTGTGGAAAGAAAACACCTACTGCCATTCCTTGAGGACCTTGGAAGGAAAAAGAAATGATTAAACAGAATATGTGTTGAGTGAAAAAAATGAGGCACAGCGAGGAAATGTAAGTGTGGAAAGTGAAGGGTAGGAGTTGGGCAAGCATACCTGTGTAAAAGAAACCCAGTTTTTTTTTCTAACGTATGATTAGTGGTTGTCCAGGTTCCACCAACATTAGCTCTCCTCTTTCTAACATCTCTAAAGAGTTTATTTTTCTGCTTCACTGCCAACAAACTTTCTCTCAGTCTACCATGCAGCAGTCTCTCTGGCATAGCCCACAGAAGCCACTACTTCTATGGGACTCAATATTACAACGCTGGTAGAGAAGGGGTGTAAGTCTAGGAATATGAACCTGGAATTTTGAGATAGAACTGTCAGTATATAAGGATATATTCCATTAGACATGTAAAATCATAGTTATGCTCCATACACTGGATATGTTATTGATAAATTTAAGCATTGCTAGCACTGCTTCTCTAGGAAAGTTCATCTCCAAACAAATGAGTTAAAGATAGATTACACTCTGTTCAAAATGTCACTTCAAGTGTCACATAAGTAATGTAAGTGATGACAAAGGATTTCAGAGGCAAAGGAAGCCATATTGTGCTAGAAAAGTCAGAAGTCTCAAAGAATAGGCAGTATTTGAGATAAGTCTTGAACATGGATATGATTCTGATATGCTAAAAGGAGAAAATAACTCTGGCAAAAGCATAGAAGGAAGTAGAAATCTTCTAGATAGAGTGAATACACAAGAAGAGTGAAGCCAAAGAGTCCTTAAAGGGGAGCAATGCTCGGTGAAAAACTAGAAATATACTTTCTAACCAGGCCATGGAGAGCAAGGAATCAAGCATACACTTAATCTTACAGACCAGAGGTCTCCAAATATTCTTTATTGTGTAACCCTTTACTTTTT
>NW_012106031.1:640489-656073 GCF_000951045.1 Mandrillus leucophaeus | reverse complement strand
CATTGCTAGCACTGCTTCTCTAGGAAAGTTCATCTCCAAACAAATGAGTTAAAGATAGATTACACTCTGTTCAAAATGTCACTTCAAGTGTCACATGAGTAATGTAAGTGATGAGAAAGGATTTCAGAGGCAAAGGAAGCCATATTGTGCTAGAAAAGTCAGAAGAAGTCTCAAAGAATAGGCAGTATTTGAGATAAGTCTTGAACATGGATATGATTCTGATATGCTAAAAGGAGAAAATAACTCTGGCAAAAGCACAGAAGGAAGTAGAAATCTTCTAGATAGAGTGAATACACAAGAAGAGTGAAGGCAAAGAGTCCTTAAAGGGGAGCAATGCTCAGTGAAAAACTAGAAATGTACTTTCTAACCAGGCCATGGAGAGCAAGGAATCAAGCATACACTTAATCTTACAGACCAGAGGTCTCCAAATATTCTTTATTGTGTAACCCTTTACTTTTTTATAAAATGTTAGCATTTGTTCTACTATATAAATATATAATGTATATTGTCCAGCATCCAAACAACAATTAAAATACTATGGTCATTGGACAAGTTCTAGAAGCATAATTCTCCCTGCTCCTTTCCACAGGAGAGTATTATAGCTATAAACCCTGGACATAATTCAAGAGGCAAACAAGGAACTCCGAAAGATGGTATGAGGAGGTTGAATTGGTTTGGAACTCCTGGAATGGGAGAACAGAATAGTGGCAGGATGTATTCCATCCTGCTGCCACAACAGAAGGCAGCTTGACGCCCAACATAGCCACAGAAGGCAGCTCAGGTAGGCCTATTCCTCCCCTGGATTATATGAGAGTCCTCAAAACGACCAAATGAGCCCGGTACCACCTGCTAGGGGATTGACTGGGAATCTAGCTAACACTAAGCAGCTAAGGGAAGACTCCCTTTCCCAGTTGGCCTAAGACTGCTCTGCCTCACTGAGAAATACTGGGATGGCCCAGAAGTAACAGGAAGACAGATCACAGCCAAATGAGCGACCAAGCCTAAGAGGCCTCTTTGTCTCTGTGGGCCTGTTATCTCACTCCCCAACTGAGAAATAACAAGGCAGCTCGGTTGCATTGGCAAGAAAAGCACTGCCACAAAATGAGAGCTATCCTGGGAAGTCTCTTTGTCTCCATGCACCAAGACTCCTATCACCCTTGCCAGAGACGACAGGGCAGCATGCCTAATGGGAGAAAGAATCCCACCACAATAAGGCCCCAGCCCAGGGAGTACTCTGTTCCCCACAGGCAGGAGAATTCTACCAAACAATCCCATAGGCCTAAGATGCCCTTCCCCAGTGAAACACCTGGCAGCCCAGACTTGAGGAATTCCTTATACTCCTAGAGGCAGCACTAAAATCAACAAGTTAGAAGGAAGCCCAGTGGCACCAGATAAACCAACAAAACAAAATAACACCAAAAAAACTCTAAAAATTGCACTGTCATTGAAACCATTTAAAGCAGGCCAGGCCCTACCTGTTAAACCTAAACAAGGTAACTACCTGCAAAAATGAAAGATTTAAATGGGACCCAAGATGTCCTAACATAGATTATCTGTCTAGGGTACAATTAAAAATCATCCATCATATCAAGAGCTGGGAAAATCACAATCTGAATGAAAAAAGATAAGTCACCCAACACTGGGATGGATCAGATGTTGGAATTATCTGATGAGGATTTTAAAGCTGCCAGAAAAATGCACAACAATCACTTACAAATTCCTTTGAAAAATACGAAAACACATAGATTATCTCAGCCATAGAAACAGAAGTTATTAAAAAAGAATGAAATAGAAAGTATATAACTAAAAATTACAAAGCAAATTTTAAAAACTCACTGAATGGGCTCAATAGTAAAGTGAAGATAAGAGAGGCTGATCACTGAACTTGAGGACAGATCAACAGATTACCCAGTTTGAACAACAAAGAGAAAATAGATTGGGTGAAAAAAAAAATGAACAGAACCTTAGGAACCTATAAGACAAGCAATCCCACATTTGTATGATCTGAGATAAAAGGAGAGGAGAAAGAGTAAGGTTGAAAGAGTACTTAAAGAAATAATGACCGAAACTTCTCAAATTTGGCAAAAGACACAAATCTACAAACAAGAAGCTAACAGGACCTGAAATAGGATAAACACAAATAAATTCAAGCCACGATTCATCATAATCAACTTCTGACAATGAAAGACAAGGAGTCTTGAAAGCAGCCAGAGAGAAATGACTTTACCTACAGGGGATACCAATTCACAGAAAGCATACTGCATACTTCTCTTCTGAAACCACACAGTTCAGTAGCACAGTATCTTTCTAGTGTTGAAAGGAAATAACTTTGAATTGTAAATAGTAAATGTCGTAAAACTATCTTTCAAGAATGAATGGAAAATAAGGCTGGGCACAGTGGCTCACCCTAGCAATTTGGGAGGCCAAGGCAGGAGGACTGCTTGGGGCCAGGAGATCAAAACCAGCTTGGGAAACAAAGTGGGACTCTGTCTCTAATTTAAAAAAAAAAAAAAAAAGAAAAGAAAATAAACACATTTTCAGATTAAGAAAGCCTAAAAGGATGTAGGTAAAACCAAAACTAAACAGAGTTGTACCTTAACTTTCACAATAACCCTGTGTGAGGAAAGTTTAACAAAGTAGGTCTGTTTCATTAAGTTTCTGCATATCTCTATACTCTTGACAACCTTTGGTGAAACTGAGAACTAAACTACTGGAATGTTCAAAAGTTACTAAGTAATGTTAGTCCATAATGACGGAAGTCATCACGGTCAAGAAGAACTAGATTGTTAGCATATTTAAAGCAAACATAAATATTCATTCTATACACATCGTGCCTGGTTTGGGGTCCTCACCACGGCTGGTCAAGTAACAGGTCTGTGATCAGCCCCTGGTAAGAACTTTGGACTCCAAAACTCAAATGGAATTTCCTGAGCAATGGTATCACACATGGCCTTGCAGTTTGTAGACAGAAAGACTTACCTATAAAATTCCTGCTATAAATAGGGCAAGAAAACCTCTTTTGACCTAGCTTTTGCTGTTCCTACATGAGTGCTTTGCGACAGTAAATCCTAGCCTTGAGTATAACTTTATACTAACTTAGGTGAGCCTTTCTAGTGAATCACTGAACTTGGGGGTGTTAGTGGGACCATCAAGCCAAGACTCTGAGGTTCTGAGAGACAGGCTACTGTGACAGCAAATGGCAGAAACAATGTTTGAACCCATATATGTCTGAATCTGAAGCTTATGTCCTTTATAACAAATTACACTGTTACCCAAAATAGAGTAATTTATTTAAAGCAATGCATATGACTCTTTCAAGTTCAGAGATAATGATGCAATCAATTTTAATTAATTGAAACACA
This sequence comes from Mandrillus leucophaeus, assembly GCF_000951045.1. Lineage (NCBI taxonomy): Eukaryota > Metazoa > Chordata > Mammalia > Primates > Cercopithecidae > Mandrillus > Mandrillus leucophaeus. Next base: position 652,711 of record NW_012106031.1, on the reverse strand, counting down.
GTGGGTTATAAATTCTATTTCAAGTTTCAAGTTCTAGTCCTATCAGATTTTTTTAACTTATGATTTACATACTTTGTTTCAAATTATTTCTATGCAAATCAATTATAGATTGCTCTTCATCCACTGCATTTATTAGATTACAATCTAAAACTTTGCATTTTGCACATTCACAGTTTTTGTGTCAAAAAATAAAATCACAAAAAACTTTACAGTTGTAATCAAGTATGTCTTAACATAACTGGCAGAGTAATGAGTCAATTTTGTATAATCTTTATGTAATCTGTAACCTAAAAAAATAATGACTCAACTTCGGTCTGTACACCACTTATTTTAACTAGATAAATGACAAATATTCCATTTTCCCACAATAACTGTGTACCAAATTTTCTATAAAATATAAAATCGCTTAAAAATAAGGTTTCAACAAAATTAAGTCATTAATATAGTACTTTTAATGAAAACACTATGTTCCTGTAAATCCCACATCTTTATACAAGTAGATATAATAGTAAGCAAAAGCTATAAAAATAACTGAAAATAAAATCAAATTAGTTTTAAAATGTTAAAACCTAAATCTTAGAATTTTGCTTCACAAATATAGTCATTTTAAATAAAGTGAACAAGCAGCAAATAAGCAACATCTCCTTTGTTCACCTACTGAAGACAACCAGCAGTCTGCCCAGGCTGCAGGAAACTAATTGTGCTTCTTGATGGATTGCTACAGAGTACAGATGGTCATTATTTATTATGTCAATCAACCCCTGCCAAATCCCTTTGGATGGTTGTACCATTTCTTCCTAAAGTTATCCTTTAAGGGGCATAGGGACGTATTTGAAATTCGATCTCAAGTAGGTAAGTCAGAATGATTAGAAGTGTGACTTAAATTAACACTTCCCCCCTTTGATTCACAGTTCTCCAGAAAGAATGCCCACCAAAAGAAAATACTAATAGTAAAGAACAATCTTATTCTATTCCTGTATATCTTCCCAACGTTCAAAACTGAAATAGAAGTGCTTGCTTCCACAAGACTGAAGTTATATTTTTAATTCAACATTTTCATTTTTAAACCATTGTTTTTGATAAATAATTCTACCTTAAATACAGGAGAATTCACCAATACAGTAATACAATCTATTTCTCAGCAACAGCCAATGTAGTGAAGGTTCAACATGAGGATTTAGTTACCAAAAATATTGGAAATATAAGCTTTGTCCATCCCCTGGTCAAAGGTATAGTAGTAATCATCTAGTGTAATAGTTTGAAAGAAAGGAAAAAAAGGCAAAAGTTAAATACAGACTTTAAAAATTATCTCACTACAAAGAATACCTGTAGCAGATGAATTTCTAAACATATTGACAATATGATATTTTGGAGCTAACACACAAAGACCAACATATCATCCTTAGAATAATTAACAAAATCACACAATACATAAGATGATTCTCAGAGATCTTTCTACTATTCATACTGAAAAATATTTGCTATCTCTGTTTTTCTTTTATATGCAAGTTTTCAGTCAGCCTGCTTCATTATCTTCCTAGCTGGCTCAGCACATTTATTTCACTCAAAGTCTCAGCCATAGAACCTTTTATAATCCAAAAATTATTCAGAATTTGATCAGCTTTGTCATTAAAGTTATCAGGGTTGCTTTAGAGGAAAAAAAAAAAAAAACTTATTGAAAAGTATGCAAAGTAGTTGCCCATCTGGAATCTATCTAAGAAGCTTTTAATAACTGAGTATTTGTTTAAATGTTCTATAAATTCATTCTAAATAATTCAAAAGTACTTTCTTCCCAAATGGTTCCTATTTAGGAAACACACACATTATTACCTTAGAAAATATTTCATTATATTTGCAAGCTACATAAAATAGTTTTTGTATGTACATAATTTATTTTATCCTATCATCCTAGAAACGATTTTTATTGTTCTTATTTTTAATGCATGTCTATGCAATTTCCCTACTTATGAATAAACTTGTTTATTATAGGATAGTATTAATTTATTATAGGATAGTATTAATTTATTATAGGATAGTATTAATTGAACAAAAGGCTGTATAATTTTCTGTACATATATGAATATTTTCTAACTCATTTTCATTCATCTCAATTTTAGAATGTCTCATTTTTCTTGACTAAAAAACTCTCAGAGCCAACAGTTATGCTCTCCAAAGGAAGCAACGCAGGTGATAATAAGTGAAAAAATGCTGATACAGACCCTTTCCAGGTTCTGGCAACTGAGTGACTAAAAATAGGTAGCTAGAAAATATGTAGGTTCAACACAGTCTATCAAATTCCTACAAGAAACATCTTATTATTCACCTCTAAATACTATGTCATAGATTTATCCCTTGTGCTGATGAATCATTTAACAAACATGATGTGAAAGGCACAGGGGCTCATTAAAATGAAAGCAAAATACAGTTTCTGCTCTCAGGAGTTTATTATCCAGCGAGAACAGGAAAAAGAAAGGGGGATTAGACAGTACCTCCATCTTCAAAGAGCAAAAAAGATGAGACTCCTGACTTTTTCCTTTCATTCTTTAGTATCTACCCACCGTCCTCCATACCTCACACACTGGCCATTATGAAGAGAGGGTCTCTATCAGATGGGCTTGGCACTGTCCCCAGTGGCTACCAGAAAAGAAGAGCCCTGCCTGTGAGTTAAAGTGAATCAGGATCTTGCTCCCAGGGACCTCTCTCCACTGCTTTCTTTCATTCTCTTTCCATTCCACTCTGCATGGGGTGGCAGTCTTACGAGGAAGAGATATGCAAGGAGTGACCCTTGTCCAGGCTTCAAGGAATACACAGTGGTGTCATTTTGTTGGGCTATTGGAACCTGACACTGGCGTCTGAGGGGTATTATGTACTGTTCCACTGAGTTTATCAGAATCCTCTTCAATAGCATCAAAGGCTAAGGAAACTACAATGATCTATAGCACTGCAGAAATAGTCTTCTGTTCTACGTATTTGTTAAGAGACTAGGCTATGGAGTCAAACTACTTGGGCTTTAAATATGGCTGTTCTGCACTAGCTGTGTAACTTTCAGCAACATGGCCTCTTTCAGTCTCAGCTTCCTTATCTGCAAAATAAAGATAAAATGAGAAGCTACTATATAAGGTGGCTCTAAATATTAAATGAGATCTTAATAAAGTACTCGGTCAGTGCCTAACATATAATAAGTGCTTAATAAACATTAACCATTGTTCCTCTTACTCAAGAACCCTCAGATCTTTGGGGGAAAGGGGAGTTAATCATCTCTCATACTGGTCTACTCCTAGCACCTTGTCTTTCCTTTTAAGCAAACCACAACTGCTCATTCATTCATCCATTCAACAAGTATTTACTGAATATCTATCAAGTGACAGGCGGTGTGCTAGGCACTGGCTAGATAGGGTGAGTGAAACAATGTCCCTCTTCATGAAGAGAAGAAAAAGCAAAAATGTTTGCAAATTAAAAAAAAAAAAGTTATAGAAAAAAAAAAAAACACAAACAATACTGAGATAGAGAATAAAAATGGAGATAAGAGAACCATTAAGATAGACTGGTAGTTAAGCTGAGACTGAAACCAGGCAGAGGTAGGAAAGAATACTGCCGACAAAAGGCACAGCTGGAACTAAGGCTCTGAGACATAAGAAACATGTGGTATGTTCAAGAAACAAAAGGAGAGTCCACATTGTTCCCCTGAGTTCAACTTGGACGTATCCAAGTGCCTACTTGAAATCTCCACTCAATTGTCTAAGAGTAATCTCAACTAACCATGTTCACAATAGAACTCTCAATTCCTATCTCCCTAAAAAATTGTGTTTTTCTCAAAGCATTCTCTATTTCAATAAATGTAACTACTATTCACCCAGGTTCTCAACCCAAAAATCTTAATCATTCTTGATTATTTTCCCTACCTCATTTTCCACACACAATACATCAGGGAAAATGTTAGAACTACTTGCAAAACATCACTCAACACATACACTTTCTGTCTATCTCTACTCCTACCAGTTAAGACCAAGCAAACATCATTTCCTTCCACGGATCGCTATAATAGTTCTTTTACCTGATTTCATGCTTCTATCCTCCTTTTACATATGTTTTACACATAAGAAAAGAGATGTGGTTTTTTTAAAAAGATATAATTAAGAACCTGCTATTCTCCTTAAATCCTTCCAATAGTGCCCCATTGCTCTTAGATTAAAAACCAAGCTATTATCTACAGCATAATAGGGCATAGTCTAGTCCCTGCAGATCTCTACCTTACGTTATTTCATTCCTTCCTCTGAGAACCTCTTTTGATTCTTTATGCAGATGAAGCATCTGGTTATTGTTGATGATGATCCTCTATACATTTGTATGACATAGTTACTCTAGCTTGAATATCCGCTAGTTAGAACTTACTTGTTTTCCTCTACAAGTTCATGTTTCAGGTCTTGACTTGAATTATATATCCTCAGAGAAACTTTATCTGACCATCCTATCTAAAGTGACCTTCACAAGATAATAATATATTTCTATATATTATGTCATTAGCCTTTGTGGGGCCCAATGTCACATGTCTAAATATGTAAAACTTTCATGTCAAGTTAACAAATTATTAAACGTGACATGTTCTATTCCATTACTTTGACAAATATACCTCCCTAATAACCTGGAAAGTCAAATATTCACTTAAAGACTTCTGCACTAGAACATGGCAGTACAGGAGAAGTCTCCCCAGGTCCTACACTGCAAGCCTACTCATCTCTCTTCCCATTCCTGGTTCCTTTATGCTCCTCATGCAGCCTAGTATGTGGTATCTCTAGATTCTCCTTCCTACATGTCCAATCTGCATCCATGTGTTCCTCAAATCTATCGGCCACCTTTCCTGTGGTCTACCCTTGAGACAATGGACTTGGGTCATTAGCTTGGGCGGGACACGGAAGTGGGCTCAGGGTCGCTGGAACAGGAAATATGAAGATCTACAGACTCTGAGGTAGAATGCATGGACTGTGTTTGGGCACATATTCTGGGTACTTTAAACTGTAGGGAGGGTGCAAGTCGTAGACTGTCAAAATGGAGCCAGAGATGTAGCCCTCCTTTTGGATCTAAGGACATTATTACTTTGCTTGTTTCCTTTAAGCATGATGAACCTATAATTATCTTATAAATTATTTGTTTACCTTTATCTTCTCCCTCTAAAAGGTAAGCTGCATACCTACAGGGGCTTTATCTGTCAAGAATGCTTAGTATACAGCAGGTATTTTTTGGATTTTACTTGTTATAGTAATGTAACATGAAAAAACAACAACTTTTAGGAACAAAATGCACACATTTCACAAGGTCATGTTTCATAAATATCTGTCAAATCTAAGAAAGCTTGTTTTTTTGCTTTTCAATTAATCTTATTCATAAAAGACATATAGTTTAGTAGAAAATTATCTTATAGTAATGAGATGGGATATATGTTATTTATCCTAAAGCTTTAGTAATGTTATAAAGTATTAGGATAACCACTAAGAATCCTTCATTATAAACTAAAAGCTGGTAGATAAGAAAAAAATTGGTGAAGAAAGCTTCCTTTTAGGAAAAACACTTTTATTCTAATAGATTCTAGTATTCAGAATATCCCTCTAGCAAATGTTGTTAGAATACTAAAAATGAAAAAAGCGATTCCCACTTGTGAGTTTACAATCCATTAAATGACTTGATAATTAAGTATACTCTTACATAATGCACATGCATTTTTAAAAATAATGTATGTAGAAGTTTGATTTCAACACTAAAAGAAGCACCCAGAAATACTTCACACAGGGAACTCAACATTATAGTCCCTGATCTCATTCTTATTCAGGTCAAATAAATCTTAACAGGCCTACAATTAGTAAAAATTTAAATTTTACTATGCTCCTGCACACCTGCTAAAATCTAAGTTCATTAATTAAAATGGTAGCAGGATAACACTGAGTACAGCAAATATATGTATTATATATATTAGCCTTTTTAGATCTGATCATGAGGTGGGTGTGAAGTATTTTGGCATTTCTGATAACAGATGTGTAAAGTAGCTACATTAAAATCATTCTACTTAATATGAAGCAAAACAATTAAAATAACTTGAATTTAAAGGAGAATAAAGGTAAAATGGTTCCTTAACTTCTGGTTATAAGTGTACCAACAACATGCTGGTCTTTATGTTTTGAGTGTTAAAAACAAACAAACATACATTTCATTCAAATTAGTCACAAATCAAACAGGACCATTTAGAAAATTTCAAAATGATTGAGATAATTATTTCACTACAGTTCTTCAATAATTAAAATAAACAAAAATTCATCAGTACAAGGCCTTTTGTTTGGCAAACTGGCTGAAAACCAATTTTGAGGTCTTTTGCCTTTTTTACAGTGTTCATAAAAGGCAGAGTGCTTCCGGATATAAAAACAAAGTCATAAGGCAAAGCTCTGCAGCAAAGTGTGTGCCAAAAGTTCACAAGAAGATATATAATAGCTGGATAAAACATAATTAATCTTTGTTATCCATCAATTTCTCTAACTAGGAAAGATTTCCAGCAAGCCAACTTTGTAACCAAAAATTCCAAGTCATATAGAAGGAAATTGAGATCTAAATGTAGCTATAATAATACTGACTTATTTTCTTCCTCTATCTAACATGTTAATGATCTGAAGGAATATTTCTTTTTATTAAATAACAAAGAATGAAATAGATGTTATTTGTTCAGTTCTAAGTTGATTTTTGGAAGATTTAAAAAAGAGAGAGAAATTTTGATCTTATTTCTAGAACTGTGGTAGAGACTAGTGAGATGGGCCAAATTTATGCTTTACTGTATATGACTATAAAGTAATATTACTGATTTGTTAAAAGCATAATTTCAAAGTATGCTTATTCTAAAAATGCTGATCTTGCTCAAGGCAACATGTTTTAAGACTGATTTTAACATTAATTTCCAAATGCAGGAAATTGGAAATTCATACTTTAAACTACCTTTAAACAATTTAAGAATATTTCTAATGTCTGCAGATTATCAATGTACATACAATTAATTTTCAGAAAGCCAATCATTAAGAGTCAAATCTGGTGGGCGTGTTAGGAGGTCAAACTTGGTGAAAAACAGTTGCACTGCAAAGCAGTAAGACACATTTTACTTTGGATTAAAAGTTACCTTGAAGTAAATTCTAAAAGAAACAAATTGCAATGTACATTAGGAAAAGGCAGCACTGCTACAATTTGTTTTTTTCTCCAAGGCGATTTTGGTGATAATGTTTGTATTGTTACTATCAGCATTTTAAAATCAGTCATAAAACATTTTTATATATAAATATATCTACAGATATATAAAGAAATATAGGTTAAATTTGGAAAGTAAAAGGTTATCCTCAGGTGTGTGACTCACTTCTTCCCTGGGGTTGCAGGGAAAAATGCCAGAAGAAATGAATGACCTCCACCAGATCTCTTTATAAAGTTATTAAAATTGTTTTTCAAACTTTAGCCTGCATCAGAATCATCTGGAGAGCTTGTAAAACATGACTGCTGTCTGTCTCATCCTCAAAATTTCTGATTCAGTAGGCCTGGCATAGGGCCCAATAATTTGTATTTTTAATAAGTTCCCTCATGATATTGATACACTGGTCTGGTGATCACACTTTGACAATATTAATAATGATACTTTGACCAGATACTGGTTTGGTAATCATACTTTGACAGTGCTAATAATGATACTAACAATGACCACACTTTGACAATACTAACAATGATACTTTTGTATTTACTTGAGAGAAAGTTATTAGTAAGGACCTATCTATTACATAAAATGTTTTCAGCTGGATATATTAGTGATCTTCTAGACTGCTACTGTAAATAAACCTACAATTTAAAATTTTATGAGGGCATGGCTAGTTAGAGAATATGACATAATCACATAAGAATTTTTCTTTTAATGAAATTAATGGAGTATAAAACTAAAGCGTTCCAAAACCAAAATAGCATACACTGGAGCCCATCTGTTAATCCAAAACCAAAATCTAATCAAATGTGGATAAAGGGACATTTTTTGAAGCTGTCTACGATACATTCAAACTCCTCTGGAAAGAAATATTATACTTGTGTCTGGTTTCTGCTTGTATCTTTTCAATTATTAGGACATTATGGTGTTAGATAATATCTATGATTCATATGAATCAGCTTTGACAATTCAATCTTTTTTGTTACATAAGTGAACTGTCAAAGTCATATGGCTCAACAGCAGTACTACCCACAGTAATTATGGTTTCCTATTCTGTTTTACATTTTCCTCTAATATTTGTCCAAACAAGGACCTGGGAAAAAACATCCAGAAAACAATGTGGGTGAAATCCAACTCTACTACTTAAGTCTCTTCTAAAGGTTCATATTTTGCTTACAGAACTTGATGAATTCTTAATGTTGTGGGAAACAATTATTATATTTATGCCATTTTAGATGGTTTTTATATGCCAAACACTGTAATGTTTACATATATACATATCAAAGGATTATATGATTCCATTAACATCTACACAAACCTACCATACAACCACAACTTACAGATAAGGAAATGGAAGCTCAGATTGATAAAGTAATTTAACCATTCTACATATCCACTATTGTGGGACAAGTCTTTGATACTAAAAGTCTGTATTCTTCACCACCAAACCATACAGAAAATTGTGAAAAGGTAAATTAAAATGAAAATAAGGGTGTAAAAACCTTGCTTATCTAAGGTTTTCTACACGTGTAGTCCCAATGGTAGGATATCAATTATTTTAACTTCATATTAAAGCCATATTGAATTACTGATTGGTTATCAGTCATAAATCTTTATATAATCAATTATCAGAAGACAATCTATTTCTAAGTGGGCAGGATAAAGCAAAACCACTCAATGACTATCACTGATATTCATACCTTCTAGTTAGTGTTAAGTAATTTTCATGGAAAATTTGTGGATTTTTAAAATTATTTCAGCCTGTTTGTCTCAGTCTCATTTTTTCGTTTTTATGTCTCCAATTCAATGAAAATGTATTAAGAAGTAAAAAAATCCAAAATATTAAGTCATTTGACTAGGCATTAAACTAAAACAGAGAGGAGACAATAGGTTGACCACACATACATGATGCTTTCTTTCCCTACTAAGTAAGATGTCAGAAAATCGGGTTTTTAAAAAGAGAATCTATAGAGAAAACGAAAACAAAGGGTTACTGTAAAGGTCCCAACAGTCAAGTATGTGATCACAGATGGAGGCTGTCAGGGAAAGAAAAGGGTAGTGACTCTCTACAATGCACTAGTTCTCATAGTTGAGGGAAAACTAGCAGGTTTTGTGAATTTCTTGGATAATGGTGATTTAAGTATTCACATTTCTAAGCTGAGTTGTTGGATTTGGTCTCAAAGACTTACATTTTACCTTAAAACAAATAAATAAATTAAATAACTACAATAACATTTAAGACCAATGATGATATATATCCTCTAAAACTAGTCAACAAAATAAAAGCAAAATGAATTTTATTTTGATTTGGACCCAAGCTAAAAGAATTAAAATTTATGATATGCAAGTAAGTTCTCTTTATGAATTACATTATTTCAAGACAAAGGGTCCAACAATGAATAACAAAGAGTGTGAATATACAAGACTTATTTATAAGGCATGAAAATCTTACTATGTCATTTGGGTATTTCTGCAGCAATCATGAACAGAGGACATCATATTCAACATTTTGCTTCAAAACAGTCCAAAGCAATTCTTAAAAAAAATGCTTTGCATTTGTAATGTATGAAATAAAATACTTTAAACTCTACAATAACCATCTTGTATTTTCTAATAATTTTTGATTTGTAAAATATATAACATATCTTTTTGAAAAATTTGAACAAAGCTAGGAATATTTTTCTTTCTAAGCTGTTCATTGGCCCTGCAATCCCTCTCAAGCTCACATTTCAAAAGACAACATAAAATAACTGTCTCATTTCAGTAAAAAGCCTATAATATTAAAATTCCTAAAATAACTATGCAATAGAAATAAGAAAACAGCATGTTTATTACATGGTGTATTGGTCAGCTTAGGCTGCCATAACAAAATATCATAGATTGGGTAGCATAAACAACAGAATCTGATGAGGGCTTTCTCACTGGATTGCAAACTACCTTCTTCCCACTGTCCTCAATTGTCTTTCCTAGGCATATTCACAGGTAGAGATAGGTCTCTCTTCCTCTTCTAAGACCACAAAACCTATTGAATTGGCGGGCCATCCTTATAAACTTATTTAACCTTAATTACCTCCTAAAAGCCCTACCTGCAAATAAAGACATGTTGGTGGTTCAACATACGAATCTGGGAGGAACATAATTCTATGCATAGCACATAATAAAAATCTAGAATAATAGTATGGAAAAAATGTATATTCAAATAAAGAATAGATTCTAAACATTGACTAAGTATACACATACGCATTTCAAAGTTGTGCTATTGCTTTGCAACAAAAGCTTTTTGTCTGAGAAGCGACCTGCGATGAAGTCATCTGATTTACATTTGCGGTCATGGCTTTACCAGTGATAAGAGAAAGCTGGTCTGATGTCATCAGAGACACCAAAAAAGTACACAAGTGTGTATGGATTGCTGTTGTCCTTGGTTAAAGTGAAGCCAGTTTTCTACACACACTGCTTGCAACTTCACTTTGCTTCACAGGAGTTGCTCAATCCTCTTGTATTTATTCATATTCAACAAAAGTCCAAATCAGAGTGGCTGATACACAGTGAATTTTTAATCAACAAAGACAATCTTGAACTATTCAGAAACTAATCCTCCAGTGTTCTGTCACCTGGCCTTGTCATCTTCAAGCTTATCATCAGCCTATAGAACTGGGATGGATAAAGTCCAAAATTAACAATATATTGTATACTCCCCTACACAGGGTGCCTGGGAATACACAAAGATCTCATAGAAACACATACTGACAGGGCTATAACATTAGCATGTAATTATAATCTCTGGATACTGAAGAAGTGCACAACTTAGGTCAGATAAAGAGGGAAAAAGTCACCCAGAAAAGGGCATTCTCAGCTCCTGGTGCCTTTGTTCTCTTTGCTCACTAATAGTAATCCTTAAACTAAATGTGACCCAGTCCTCCTAGAGGAGCAAAGGAAATGCAAATAATCACCCCCATTCAGGAGCATCCAAAGCCACAGAAGGTAAATCTCAGATGCAATATGACATAGTGATTCAAACATTAAAGACATTTTTGGAAGTATGGAGGGGAACAAGGAGGTGGAAAAAGGCACATGATGCTGACAACGAAGAAAAAAGCCAATTTCTAAATGACAGCAACTCATTCAAAACTAAAATTTAAGTGAAAAAAAGGCTGAATTTATAGTAAGAAAATTATATTTCTGCTTTAAAATATAGGGTTGCTCATGATCCCATTTCATTTTGAATCACCATATATAATGCTGTCTCCTGCTTTCCCCAGGCATGATGTGCTAATCCTGCTCTAGTGCTTCCACAGTTCCGTTCATGCTTATGTCACCTGTCAGCTTGGATTATACTGATCCGTTTACCTGTCAGGCTCCACTGGCAGACTGGAAGCTCTTTGAGGGAAAAGACTATGTCTCAGTCACCAGTATAGCTCCAGAGTCTATCAAGAAGCTGTCACAAAATGGGCATTCAATTAATGTGGCATGAAGGAAGGAATGAATATATGCTCGCTCCAATTACTATTTTTTTTAAAAGTCAAACATTTGCTTCTCTGCATCTTAACCATTTTTAATTTATCTAAAAGTCAATTTTAAAAGAAAGTATTATTTGATGCCAAGAACTGGTATTTCAACTTTTACTACAAAAGAAATCGATACAGCACAATTTTAAGAAGTGCTGAACAGCAAAAACAAAATGGAATGATACCACTGTGATAACTGCAAAGGGGCTAGCAGATGTTGCTTTAATAAAAAAGCCATATAACTATGTGCTAGAAACAAGGAGCTTATCAAATCATACATATACAAAAAAATCAAGATGTATGTAACTGTCACACACAAAAACAACTTTTTTTCTATAGATTGAGTCTGAAATTATTTCTGAAGAGACAAATTCCATACTTTCAAATTAACACCTACAGAGACATTTAGAACAAAACAGTCTTTTAAAAAAATCAACATCAAGAAGATAACTTTAAAAGCAAAGATAACACTAAAGCCAAAACGCATTTAACACTTCATCATTATTC
>NW_012106031.1:634868-639429 GCF_000951045.1 Mandrillus leucophaeus | reverse complement strand
GGCCATCCTTATAAACTTATTTAACCTTAATTACCTCCTAAAAGCCCTACCTGCAAATAAAGACATGTTGGTGGTTCAACATACGAATCTGGGAGGAACATAATTCTATGCATAGCACATAATAAAAATCTAGAATAATAGTATGGAAAAAATGTATATTCAAATAAAGAATAGATTCTAAACATTGACTAAGTATACACATACGCATTTCAAAGTTGTGCTATTGCTTTGCAACAAAAGCTTTTTGTCTGAGAAGCGACCTGCGATGAAGTCATCTGATTTACATTTGCGGTCATGGCTTTACCAGTGATAAGAGAAAGCTGGTCTGATGTCATCAGAGACACCAAAAAAGTACACAAGTGTGTATGGATTGCTGTTGTCCTTGGTTAAAGTGAAGCCAGTTTTCTACACACACTGCTTGCAACTTCACTTTGCTTCACAGGAGTTGCTCAATCCTCTTGTATTTATTCATATTCAACAAAAGTCCAAATCAGAGTGGCTGATACACAGTGAATTTTTAATCAACAAAGACAATCTTGAACTATTCAGAAACTAATCCTCCAGTGTTCTGTCACCTGGCCTTGTCATCTTCAAGCTTATCATCAGCCTATAGAACTGGGATGGATAAAGTCCAAAATTAACAATATATTGTATACTCCCCTACACAGGGTGCCTGGGAATACACAAAGATCTCATAGAAACACATACTGACAGGGCTATAACATTAGCATGTAATTATAATCTCTGGATACTGAAGAAGTGCACAACTTAGGTCAGATAAAGAGGGAAAAAGTCACCCAGAAAAGGGCATTCTCAGCTCCTGGTGCCTTTGTTCTCTTTGCTCACTAATAGTAATCCTTAAACTAAATGTGACCCAGTCCTCCTAGAGGAGCAAAGGAAATGCAAATAATCACCCCCATTCAGGAGCATCCAAAGCCACAGAAGGTAAATCTCAGATGCAATATGACATAGTGATTCAAACATTAAAGACATTTTTGGAAGTATGGAGGGGAACAAGGAGGTGGAAAAAGGCACATGATGCTGACAACGAAGAAAAAAGCCAATTTCTAAATGACAGCAACTCATTCAAAACTAAAATTTAAGTGAAAAAAAGGCTGAATTTATAGTAAGAAAATTATATTTCTGCTTTAAAATATAGGGTTGCTCATGATCCCATTTCATTTTGAATCACCATATATAATGCTGTCTCCTGCTTTCCCCAGGCATGATGTGCTAATCCTGCTCTAGTGCTTCCACAGTTCCGTTCATGCTTATGTCACCTGTCAGCTTGGATTATACTGATCCGTTTACCTGTCAGGCTCCACTGGCAGACTGGAAGCTCTTTGAGGGAAAAGACTATGTCTCAGTCACCAGTATAGCTCCAGAGTCTATCAAGAAGCTGTCACAAAATGGGCATTCAATTAATGTGGCATGAAGGAAGGAATGAATATATGCTCGCTCCAATTACTATTTTTTTTAAAAGTCAAACATTTGCTTCTCTGCATCTTAACCATTTTTAATTTATCTAAAAGTCAATTTTAAAAGAAAGTATTATTTGATGCCAAGAACTGGTATTTCAACTTTTACTACAAAAGAAATCGATACAGCACAATTTTAAGAAGTGCTGAACAGCAAAAACAAAATGGAATGATACCACTGTGATAACTGCAAAGGGGCTAGCAGATGTTGCTTTAATAAAAAAGCCATATAACTATGTGCTAGAAACAAGGAGCTTATCAAATCATACATATACAAAAAAATCAAGATGTATGTAACTGTCACACACAAAAACAACTTTTTTCTATAGATTGAGTCTGAAATTATTTCTGAAGAGACAAATTCCATACTTTCAAATTAACACCTACAGAGACATTTAGAACAAAACAGTCTTTTAAAAAAAATCAACATTAAGAAGATAACTTTAAAAGCAAAGATAACACTAAAGCCAAAACGCATTTAACACTTCATCATTATTCTAGTAACAGGTATTTCCACTCCACACGTTCAGCCAAGGGAGAAATAAGTGAGTTAAATATTCAAGGAGAATCTTTACTTCCAATGTCCCTTGCTTTTGTCATTTTAAGTCTATCAAGTGTGATTTTGGTAGTTTTTAATTTTTATTTCATTATTCATCATATTGTCATAGAGTTTTCCAGTATTTATATATAGTCATTTATTTTTTTTTCTCTTTTCCATTTTGGCAAAAGCAAAAGGGAAAAAAGGCATTTCATAATTTACAAGAAACTGTAATTAGCAGTTATTCTGAGCCACACCTCCACATTCACTTAATGTCCTATCAAGACAAAATATTTCTTTGAACAAAACTCTCCAATATCACGTTCTACAAATACTGCTGATGTAGTGCCATCACAATGACACCACACAAGTCTCAAACTTTTGGAAAGGTTTTATGGAATCATATTACATGAATGAAAGTTATTGATTTAAAAATAAAAGCTTTTACTTTGAAACAAATCAATAAAAAGTGGGAGGGAGGCAAGAATAAATACCTCTTTAAAATGACCAAATCAGTACTGGAATTTCATATTTAGCTTCAAAATAAGTACATAAAACTTTAATTGTGACACATGAAACTTGCCATCAATTGAAGGCAATGTTGCTACCCCTCCCACGAAAAACATACTAAATAAGCAACTCACCAATTCTCCACAACAGCTGCTCTACATTTAATCACTAAACCGGCTGAGTTGTATTGATCTATGTGAACATTATCTCTAGTGTAATCATGATCTTTACTAAATTTGCTAAGCATTTTAAGCAAACCTATAACATGGCTGGCATATGTGAATACATAGTCTACCTGCAAGAAGGTTACAATCACACACCTCTTCACAATAAGTAAAAACAAGAAAGGAACTAAATGTGGAGCACCAAAGAGTGCGGAGAATGCAGAGAAGAGATGGTTACTTGGATCAAGGACAGAGGGCTAAGGATGGCTGCACAGTAGAGAAGCAGGCTCTGCTGAGGAGAAAAGGGAAGAGGAAGAGGGCAATAGTTCAGGTAAAGAAAACAGCATGAGCAAAGTAACTGAAGCAAGAGTGTTCATAGTGGCTGTTAGAAAGAGAGGCTAAAGAAGGGATCAATTGGAATTAGGTAAACTAGTTACACTAGATTTCCACAATCAAAGAAAAGTGTATCAGCTTGCTATTGTTTTGGAGGTCTTTTGTCCCAAAGGGAAAAAAGAGGGGGGGGGGGGAAGAAAGAAAAAAAAAAGAGGAAGCAGCCCTGAATCTGTGCAGGTCTGTAGATTTACTGGGTTTGATTTAATTTGAAATGAGAGCAAAAAGATGAAATTGCCCTGAATGTATGCAGGCAGAATTATATTCAAAAAAATAAAAGCAAGATAAAGCCCTGCTAAGAATATAAACATGCAAAAAAGGAGAAAACAATGCCTTGTGAGAGAAGGATAACCACGGGAGGTTAGGGGAAAACTCAAAGAGTCTAGCTCATTAAGTCCAGGAAGTTAAAGAAAACATCACAAATGGCGTGCTAATAACAAGAAAGGGATAATAAAAAAAAAAGAAGTGAGGTAGAAAGATAACTGGGTGAGACAAGAAACAAATTCCAGTTAATGTACTGAAAACAAAGACACTACCAGAAAGTACCTTATCTCACTAATTCTTTGTCTACAATTAATTTTCTCCTCTGATGTTAAACATGAGAGGTCCTCCTTTCTTTGTGCATACATTTTGCTGTATCCATCTCTAATTTTTAGCCTTCTGATATTTACGTCTTCTCATTATCTCACTGAATTTTGTTTTTTGTCCTGCTTTATAAGTCTTAGAATAATTTCTAATACTATGCATCAAAAGAAGCTAATTATATAATTTGGAAAAAAAAAAACAGATAAAAACAATACCTATAGCATTAACACATTTAAAAAACATGCTTAAAATGTTTTTTAAATGTAAATGTATTTGGACATTAGACATGCATATTTAAAAATCTAAAAGAATGTACACAGAAAGCTAAATATTGTGCACATCGGAGTGAGGCTCATGGATAATTTTTAATTCCTGTTACATTTTTTCATATGTATGTTCCTCACTTTTCAAAATAAACTCATTTCACTTTTTCTAATTTCACAAAATAAACTGATTTCATTTCACTTTTGCCAAAAATATTCAAAACTCAGAAACACTGTAAATTATTCAAATACTAATATTCAAATACAGAGAATAACGGAAACCTGAATAATGGCTCTGAGGTAGAAAATGAGAGGGCAGATGTGCAAAATTTATAGTCAGCAGCACTTTATCAGCAACTGAATATGGGAGGTAAGAAAAGGTACGAAAATAATCTAGTTTGCATAACTGCAGATAATGCCATGGACTGGAGATCAAGACATAAATTCAGGAAGGGAAGAGAAGGTGTGGGGTGAGAAATAGGGATTATGAATTCTCTTTTGGACTATCTTAATTTGGATCACCCACAGGAGATCCAGGTGTTGATCCCTGGAGACAATTATAAATATTGGTGAAAACTTTGTGAAACTGGTAAAAGAACAGGAACACAAAACATTTAAAGAAGGATAAAAAGG
>NW_012106031.1:624605-629613 GCF_000951045.1 Mandrillus leucophaeus | reverse complement strand
CTCCCAACCTCAGGTGATCTACCCGCCTCAGCCTCCCAAAAGGCTGGGATTACAGGCGTGAGCCACTGCGCCCGGCCGGCTATTATTGTTTAAGATAAGGATGGAGTGGCTGAGGAAAAAGACTGTAAGGAAATATGCAAAATTTTTTTTTTTTTTAAGCAGAGAAAAATGATCAATGAAAGGCCCAGCGAAGGTGAGGAAAAAAAGGAACAAGATAGATGAGTTAACCAGAGAAAAATCAAAGAACTGGGTAAGGTGAGAGGAGCTGCGATAACACAGAGAAAATTAGGACAGGTGAAAACAACTGCTGGTGGAGTGCACACGTGTTTCTTCTTCAGGTTCTTAGTAAAAGAAGGAAGCAAGGTCCCTGACTAATACTGAAGAAACTACAGACAGTTTAAGAACTTGAGAAAAAATGGTAAAGGTTGAAAATAGCTGTGGGAAATGGGGAGACGAATCAATTAGACATGAGAACTATTAGAAACATGGTAAACATCTTTAATGATAGTTGTAGTCAGGAAGAATAATTACCATTATGTCATTTAAATAGACAATAACATGATTTTTATCAATTTTATGTACTAATAAACTTAATAAGGTTAAAGAGAGATACACTTTATTTCCTCCATGAGTACCAGATTATAATTTTAATCCACTAGTTTGTCTTTCTGTGGTTGTCAAAAGTGCCCACAAAGACATGCAGATCACAAATAACCACATGAAATGATGCTCAACATCTTCAGTCATTAGGGAAATGCAAATTAAAACTACAATGAGATACCACTATGTATATTTATGAGAGTAGATAAAAGTAATTATCTAATTTATTTATTTTTAAACTGGAAAAACTAAAATCTGGTAAAAATGTGGAGTCACTGGAATTCTTACGCATTGTAGGTAGGAATGCAAAATAGGACAGTCACTTTAGAAAACAATTTCGCAGTTTCTTATAAAGTTAAAGGAACACTTACTGGACAAACCACCAATCTCATTCCTAATTATATACTTGATAAATGAAAAGTTAATGTTGACACAAAACCCTTTAAATGAACGTTTATAGTTTTATTCATAATTGTTAAAAACTCAAAAACTTTCAACTAAGGAATGAATAAGCAAATAGTGGTACATCACAAGGAAATGTTATTCAGAATAAAAGGAGGAAATTACTGATTTGTGCAATAATACGGATGAATCTCAATTGTACTTCGCTAAATAAAAGAAGTCAAATTGAAAAGAGCACATACTGTATGATTCCTTATATATGGCATTCTCACTTTCCAAAGGCTGGGTAGCTGGGTTGACTAGAAAGGGGCCTAGAAGAATTTTGGGAGCTGATGGAATTGTTCTATAATTTGACTGTGGTGGTAGTTAAACAACTATATGCATTTGTCTAAACTTATCAGAACTATATGCTAAAAAGAATTAATTTTCACTTCTCTATGTAAATTTTATCCCTTAATAAGTCTGACTAAAACAATATGAAGTGCCTTTTCAAAATGAAAGGACACTGTAAAGACTAATGTCTCCTACTTTGGGTTAAAACACAACAGGATCACAACACTGATACAATGTTAATACCTCATATATCTTAGAATATGAGCTATTCGAAACTGCATTTGGCCAGTATCAATAGACAATGTAATTAAAACTTTTTAAATGATAAATAATTTCTCAATTTTCTGAATAACCCATCTAATAAAAACGGCTGAACAACATCAGAATATAAAAAGCACAGGTTCCATAACATGTTAATCTTATTCAATACAAAAGTAAACTTTTGAAGCAAAGAACTGAACACAACCTCTATCAAAGTTGTCCTCTAGAATTGTGTTCTTAGTATCAACATATTGCTATAATAATCTTAATTAAGTGGAGGTTAGGCAGGTAAGATATTTTTTCCCACCATATGAGCATCACATTCACTTTAGGCTAATTTAAGAGGACACTCATGGTAAAATAAAAATAGGCTTGTTCAAAAACTTAGATTACAATCTTTTACTCATCTTTAGAAATCACATGTAAATAACAATTCTCTACCCCCCTTCCTATTTCTGTTATAGTTCTAAAAACAAAAAGCAAAAAAGCTAAGAGAGCTGGTTTCATCACAGGTATATATTAAACACAAAAAGCAAAACCTTGCTTACTGCTTGTATTAGTCTATTCTCACGCTGCTAATAAAGACTTACCCAAGACTGGGTAATTTATAAAGGAAAGAGGTTTAATGCACTCACGGTTCCACATAGCTGAGGAGGCCTCACAATCATGGTGGAAGGCAAAGGAGAAGCAAAGTTTTGTCTCACATGGCGGCAGGCAAGACAGCATGAGCAGAGGAACTCCCCTTTATAAAATTACCAGCTCTCGTGAGATTTACTCACTATCACAAGAACAGCACAGGAAAGACTCGTCCCCATGATTCATTACCTCCACCAGATACCTCCCACAACAGGTGGGAATTATGGGAGCTACAATTCAAGTAGCAAACTGCTCAATGAAAACTCCTCACAGCTTTCTTCATTTCACCATCTCATTACAGAAGGGTAGAAAGAAAAAGGAAAATTGTTTAACTTCCCCAAGATTCAATGTCATCATTTATGAAATAGTCTTAATGCTGCTTCTCTCTACATCATGAGGTTGTTACAAAAAGCATATAAGTAGCTGTGTGAAGTACCATAAACAAAATCATATGTTCCTACAGTATATGTGAGTTAATCAATACTGGTTAAAAACAATAAATATTTTAAAAATGTACAGTTCCTTTTCATTCAATTAATTGTTCTAAAAGTGGTCTCCAAGTGAATACAAATTTGTCTTAAGTTATACTCTGGTTGAGTGAAAACAAAATTTAAATGGAATGATTAATTAATTCATTCTTACAACAATGAGACACTTCCTGTGTGTGAAGCACACTGTACGAGAGTTTACAAAGCACAGGAAGGCAGAACACATAGTCCTTGCTGTTAAGGAACTTCAACTGAAGGGAAATTTAAACTCTGTGTTTTGTATCCTTCCATTTGTGTGCAAGAGCATGTGTATCTAAAACAAGTGTTACCTAAAGCTTCCCTAGCTAGTTTTTGGAACTCCTCTGTCTAAACCAGAATTCTTTTCCAATTAGTTCAGTTGTTTTCTATATTTACTAGAATTTAAATGTCTTGTATATGTGCATATGTTTGTATGTGCCTGGGAGTATGCACAAATGTTGAAATCTTCCACAAATAGATGACACATGCTTATACATATATGTATCATACCTCATGTAAATATAATACCAACCATCAACCGCATATGTGTTGCATAAGTATGTTTGAATAAACACATACAGAGAAATACACACACACACACACACACACAGAGGATAGTTTTTTTCCACTTGCCAACCTGCCTCGCCCTCTAACACCTATGCTCTTTCCTGCTTGGCTCTATTCCATGCCCCAGGAGGCTGACTCCTCAGACCTCACTTGAGGACTGTGTTGTTGATGGACCTCCAGTTAGATTCCGGCATGAGGTCCAAAGGTGGAAGAAAAGAGGCCTGATTTCTTTCCCACTCCTTTCCTCTTTCTGTGTTTAGGGCGGCTGCATCATCTCATCATAGGAAGCCCCACTTGCAAAGTTCCAGCCCACACTGGATTCTGGTAACCATTTCTGCCTCTTGTCCCTTTATCCCTAGGGATGGATAGTAATAAGTTCCCACTGTGGCTAATTTCTGAGAAATTAGCCATCCCTAGTCAGTTTGTTCCTTAATCCTGGAGTGCTTTTATCAGTAGTTCTTTTTGTTAAAAAACAAAACAAAAATAACAAAAAAACACAACTCTTCATTTGAACCATTTGGTAATATACTTATTAATAAATATATAAATTTGTCAACCACCACAAAATTTCAAATGAAACAACCTAAAATGAACACATTTACTAATGTTTTGTATGGTTCAAAACCAGGTTCCAAACCAACATACTTTTGATTTTTTTGTTACTATAACAGTAGTATATTATGATAGAAAACATTATAAAAAATCATCAACACTATAATGCTCTGTAAATTTTTAAATATTTTAAAATAAATTTGTAATCATATGGTAAATTTGTGGTCATGCTGTTTTATGGCCTGTTTGTTCAATTAGAAGCATATTTTGTGAGCATATTACCATGACATTAATCCAAACACTTATTTTTAATAGGCTGCATAATATCCTTTCATAGATTTATAGTCATTTACAGCTCTTGGTTGTGGACATTTGGATTTTTTCCCATTTTTGCTGTTGTTTTCAATGTTTTGGTTAGGATCCTTAAATGGCTAATATTTATTTATAATACATTCCTAGAAATAGGGGTATTTGGAAAAGGATATGAATATTTTGAAACTACTGAGTGATATCCAATAAACTATTCTGTGATTAGGGAAACGTTATCTCTGACGTATGCAATATGCAGCCACAGGCAACATGGGGGCTGTTGAGTACTTAAAATGTGGTTATTGAAACTGAGGACACAAATGTTTAAGTAGCCAATGTATCTAGTGGCCATTTAGAGCACAGGATAGCTCTAGCTTCTTACTGCCCAACAGTCATTCAGAAAAGTTGTAGCGATTTACATTTGCATCAGCAGAGTATGAGAGTGCTCACTTCCTCATACCATTATTAGCAATGACATTTATTATTTTCTAATATTTGTCAATTTGACAAAAAAAAAGATTGTATAATTGGTTTGTTGTTGTTTGTTTTGTTTTGTTTCTTGAGACAGGGTCTTACACTGTCGCCCAGGTTGACTGCAGTGGCATGACCACAGCTCAATGCAGCCTCAACCTCCTGGGCTCAAGTGATCCTCCCACCTTGGCATCCCAAGTAGCTTGGACTACAGGTGTGTGCCACCATGCCCAGCAAACTTTAATTTTTTTGGTAGAGATGGGGTCTATGATGCCTGAGCTAATCTTGAACTTCTGGGTCCAAGTAATTCTCCCACCTCTGCCTCCCAAAGTGCTGGGATTACACGTGTGAGAAACCATGCCTGGCTATTA
>NW_012106031.1:620955-622425 GCF_000951045.1 Mandrillus leucophaeus | reverse complement strand
AAGGGAAGTCATGAGGGACTGTGCTGTGAGGAACACTGCACTCTGGCCCAGATACTGTGCTTTTCCCACGGTCTTCACAACCTGCAGACCAGGAGATTCCCTCAGATGGCGAGGCCACGAGGGTCCTGGGTTTCAAGCACAAAACTGGGCGGCTGTTTGGGCAGTACCGAGCTAGCTGCAAGAGTTTTTTGTTTGTTTTAGTTTTTGTTGTTGTTTGTTGTTTTCATACCCCAGTGGTGCCTGGAACACTAGCGAGACAGAACCATTCACTCCCCTGGAAAGGGGAGGGAGCCAAGTGTTCTGGTTCAGCGGGTTCCACACCCACGGAGTCCAGCAAGCTAAGATTCACTGGCTTGAAATTCTCACTGCCAGCACAGCAGTCTGAGGTCGACCTGGGATGCTGGAGCTTGGTATGGGGAGAGGTGTCCACTATTGCTGAGGATTGAGTAGGCGGTTTTACCCTGACATTGTAAACAAAGTCAGGGAGAAGTTTGAACTGGGAGGAGCCTACCACAGCTCAGCAAGGCTGCTGGGGCCAGATTGCCTCTCTAGATTCTTTGTCGCTGGGCAGGGCATCTCTGAAAAAAAGGCAGCAGCCACAGTCAGGAACTTATAGATAAAACTCCCATCTGCATGAAACAGAGCACCTGGGGAAAGGGGCGGCTGTGGGAACAGCTTCAGCAGACATAAACGTCCCTGCCTGATGGCTCTGAAAAGAGCAGTGGATCTCCCAGCACAGCACTTGAGCTCTGCTAAGGGTCAGATTGCCTCCTCAAATGAGTCCCTGATCCCCCTTCTCACCACTCCTATTGAACATAGTATTAGAAGTTCTGGCCAGGGCAATCAGGCACGAGAAAGAAATAAAGGGTATTCAATTAGGAAAAGAGGAAGTCAAATTTTCTCTGTTTGCAGACGACATGATTGTATATTTAGAAAACCCCATCATCTCAGTCCAAAATCTCCTTCAGCTGATAAGCAACTTTAGCAAAGTCTCAGGATACAAAAATCAATGTGCAAATTTCACAAGTATTCCTAAACACCGATAACAGACAAAGAGAGAGCCAAATCATGAGTGAACTCCCATTCACAATAGCTACAAAGGGAATAAAATACCCAGGAATCCAACTTACAAGGGATGCGAAGGACCTCTTCAAGAACTACAAACCGCTGTTCAAGGAAGTAAAAGAGGACACAAATAAATGAAAAAACATTCCATGCTCATGGATATGAAGAATCAATATCATGAAAATGGCCACACTCCCCAAAGTAATGTACAGATTCAATGCTATCCCCATCAAGTGACCATTGACTTTCTTCACAGAATTGGAAAAAACTACTTTAAATTGCATATGGAACCAAAAAAAGAACCCACACAGCCAAGACAATCCTAGCAAAAATGAACAACACTGGAGGCATCACGCTACCTGACTTCAAACTATACTACAAGGCTACAGTAACCAAAACAGCATG
>NW_012106031.1:616914-617789 GCF_000951045.1 Mandrillus leucophaeus | reverse complement strand
CCATGCTCGTGGATAGGAATAATCAATATCATAAAAAAAGGCCATACTGCCCAAAGTAATTTATAAATTCAATGCTATTCCCATGAAACTACCACTGATATTCTTCACAGAATTAGAAAAAACTACTTTAAAATTCATATAGAACCAAAAAAGGTCCAAAATAGCCAAGATAATCATAAACAAAAACAACAAAGCTGGAGGAATCATACTACCCGACTTCAAACTATACCATAAGACTACACTAACCAAAACAGCGTGGTGCTGGTACAAAAACAGACACATAGACCAATGGAACAGAATTGAGATCTCAGAAATATGACTGCACATCTACAACCATCTGATCGTCAACAAACCTGGCAAAAACAAGCAATGGGGAAAAGATTCCCTATTTAATAAATGGTGTTGGGAGAACTGGCTAGCCATATGGAGAAAATTGAAACTGGACCCCTTCCTTATACCTTTTACAAAAATTAACTCAAGATGGATTAAAGACTTAAATACAAAACCCAAAACTATAAAAACTCTAAAAGAAAATTTGGGGCATAGGCACGGGCAAAGTTTTCATGATGAATGTATCAAAAGCAATTTCAACAAGAGCAAAAACTGACAAATGGGATCTAATTAAAGAGCTTCTGCACAGCAAAAGGAACTATCATCAGAGTGAACAGACAACCTACAGAATGGGAGAAAATGTTTGCAATCTATCCGTTTGACAAAGTATTAATATCGTAGGTTACTACAAGGAACTTAAATTTACAAGAAGAAAACACCATTAAAAAGTAGGCAAAGGGCATGAACAGATACTTCTGAAAAGAAGACATTTAAGTGGCTAATAAACATGAAAAAAAGCTCAACATCACTGATCATTAGAGAAA
>NW_012106031.1:614750-616430 GCF_000951045.1 Mandrillus leucophaeus | reverse complement strand
CTTTGCCTTAACAATAATTAGAGTAATTAAACTATTCTATAATCCAATTATTTGCATTATCCAGAATCCAGAAGCCAGCTGAAATACACACCCATATATAAATGTGTGTATATATACATATACAAAATGAGACAGACATGCTATATTAATATTGGTATTTAATTTCAATATTGAAACTTTCTCCTTTATACTTATTAATAATTTTCTTACTTTCTGTCTCATTACAAATAAGAGAACCTTTGTTTAAGATATATATTTGTATACGTGTGTGTATATATACATATACATCTAAATATTAAATATGTCAAACTCAGAAGCACAATATGCAAATAAATACATATTCATTCTAATTCTCAACAAAACCTAACTTCTTGCTTCATAAGTTATGTTTAATATTTTAATATTAAAAGTAGAGTAATAGGTATTTTAGCAGTATCAGTGTGAAAAATCACGGATGTAAATCTAGAAACATATTTCATTTCTGCACTATATTTGGGTAGAGAATCTCTGTATTGCTTGATTTCATTTAAGCTTCCTTCATTTTAAAGATGTTAATGAAGTTGACTCATCTATTTCACTGAATAATTACTCTTCGTTTTCTCACTCATTTCTGGCTTTATAAAGATGTATTTTCTGTGTGTCTCTCTCTTAAGACCATTTCATCTCTTTCAGCTTCCCAAAACAGCATTCCTATTAATACTTCCCAAATATTTATACAGTATTATAATGATTTCTGTTATCTTCTCATCAATTTCCTTCATTTTCTCTTCACCTGTAATTTTTTTTGCAAGTATACTTACCTTTACATTTATATTTCTTTGAAATGTATTAAGTGGGCAGTTAGATGAGATGTACCTACATATATACACATGCATACACCAATAGAGATACAAGTTTTGTCTAATTTTTTTAAGCTGAAATATTAATATACATAAATCAATATGTAATATACAATATTTTTAGAAAACTGAGTCCAGTATTTTTAAACTTATTGTCAACCATTTTTTTAAAGTTTGATTAAATATCTATCTATAGAAGGAGAATTCAAATGAAAATCACCAAGTTAAAACAAGTTAGCAAAATCATGTTTCCTTCTAACACAATGTAAATACTAGCTTCCTTTCAGTTTCATCAACATTTTAATTCAATGACTAAACTAATTTAAAATTTGTTTTCGCTTGTACTAATATACACTAATGTTAAGAAGCTGCTTACTTTTATATGACTGTGACAGAAAAAATTAAATGGATTCTATGTGTGACATGGCCCAAATCACCTAATCAATTCTTTAGAAATTTACTGAGTATCTAGTAAGTACAAGGCACTCGGCGGACACAAAAAGTATCATGACATACTCCTTGACCTGAGACTGACTACAGGGAAAATGTGACTGCTTACAAAAACATTGGTGAATGTAGGACAAACTATCTTTCTTCAAATTAAAATAACTGTATTAAATGCCTAGCTATATCATATTATACTATTTCATATTAATGTATTTTCATGCTTACACCACATACGATTTTTATATAGGAAATACTACTAAAATAATAACTATATTTTAACTGCTTTCTTTGGCATTTTTCAAATCTAATACTAATCATCAAGATGCAATGAGAGAGATATAGTTATAAGTAAGAGATACAAAAATGTTTAGAAAATCCTAATGTATTCAAATAA
>NW_012106031.1:610942-612895 GCF_000951045.1 Mandrillus leucophaeus | reverse complement strand
AACTGGTAAACGAATTTGGCAAAGTTTCAGGATACAAAATTAATGTACACAATCAGTAGCTCTTCTACACACCAACAGCAACCAAGCTGAGAATCAAATTAAGAACTCAAACCTCTTTACAATAACTGCAAAAAAATAAAATAAAATTTAGGAATATACCTAACCACTGAGGTGAAAGACCTCTACCAGGTTTTGGTTTTTGGTTTTTTTTGTTTTCTTTTTTTTTGAGATGGAGTTTCGCTCATATCACCCAGGCTAGAGTGCAATGGCACGATCTCAGCTCACTGCAACCTCCACCTCCCAGGTCCAAGCGATTCTCCTGCCTTAGCCTCCCAAGTAGCTGGGATTACAGGCACCTACCACCATGCCTGGCTAATTGTTTATTTTTAGTAGAGATGGGGTTTCGCCATTTTGGCCAGGCTGGTCTCGAAATCCTGACCTCACGTGATCTGCCCGCCTTTGGCTTCCCAAATTGCTGGGATTACAGGTGTGAGCTATAGCGCCTGTACAAAACACTACACAACACTACAAAACACTACAACACTACAAAACACTACAACTACAAAACACTAAAACTACAAAATACTAAAACACTGCTGAAAGAAATCACAGAAAAAACAAACAAATGGAAACACATCTCAAGCTCATGGGTGGGGTAGAATCAATATTGTGAGAATGACCATATTACCAAAAGCAATCTACAAATTCAATGCAATTTCCAGCAAAACACCACCATCATTCTTGGCAGAACTAGAAAAAAAAATCCAAAAACTCACATGGAAACAAAAAAAGAGCCCTCATAGGCAAAACAAGACTAAACAAAAAGAACAAATCTGGAGGCATCCCATTACCTGACTCCAAACTATATCATAAAGCCATAGTCACTAAAACAGCATGGTACTGGTATAAAAATAGGCATAGACCAATGGAACAGAATAGAGAACCCAGAAATAAACCCAAATACTTACAGTCAACTGATCTTTGACAAGGCAAACAAAAACATAAAGTGGGTAAAGGACACCCTATTCAACAAATGTTGCTGGAATAACTGGCAAGTCACATGTAGAAGAATGAAACTGGATCCTCATTTCTCACCTTACATCAAAATCAACTCAGGATGGATCAAGGACTTAAATTTAAGATCTGAAACTGTAAAAATTCTAAAAGATAACATCGGAAAAACCATTCTAGACACTGGATTAGTCAAAGACTTCATGACCAAGAACCCAAAAGCAAATGCAACAAAAATAAAGATAAATATATGAGACTTAATTAAACTAAAAAGCTTCTGCACAGAAAAAGAAACAATCAGCAGAGTAAACAGACAACCCACAGAGTGGGAGAAAATCTTCACAATCTATACATCTGAAAAAGGACTAATATCCAGAATCTACAATGAACCCAAACAAATGAAGAAAAGAAAAGTAAAGAAAAGAACCCAGCCAAAAGTGGGCTAAGAACATGAATAGAAAATTCTCAAAAGAAGATATACAATTAGCCAACAAATACTTGATGAAATGGTCAACATCACTAATGATTAGGGATATGCAAATCAAAACCACAATGTGATACCACGTTACTCCTACAAGAATGGCCATAATAAAGAAATAAAGAAATAGTACATGTTGGCATAGATGTGGTGAAAAGGGAACACTTTTACACTGCTGGTGGGAATGTAAACAAGTACAACCACTATGGAAAACAGTGGAGATTCCTTAAAGAAGTAGAAGTAGAACCACCATTTGATCCAGCAATCCCACTATTGGGTAGCTCTCCGGAGGAAAAGAAGTCATTGTACGAAAAAGATATTTGCATACACATGTTTAAAGCAGCACCATTCGCAATTGCAAAAATATGAAACCAACCCAAATGCCCATCAATCAACGAGTGGATAAAGAAATTGTGGTGTATATATACCATGTCATACTATTCAGCCATAAAACAGAACAAAAT
>NW_012106031.1:591185-606263 GCF_000951045.1 Mandrillus leucophaeus | reverse complement strand
GGAACTTAATATTTCTTAATGATTCTTAACATTTCTTAATATTTATTTCTTAATTATTTTCATTTGATTATTTGTAATGTAAAGCAACTGAAGAATATTGCAGAAAGCAGTTTGGCAAAGGTTGTTGGTCTTTTTAAGAAATCCCGAAAGACCAAAAGATCAGCATTATCCATCTTCATGCACTCCCATAATCTTTTTTTCATAATGACTAGTTCTGATTTTTTTCTATTATAATAAAAACAAGATGAGTAACACTCAGCACCCAGATTTTACACATTTGAAGACTATTTCAGTAGGACTGACTCCTGGTAATAAGATTAAAAGGTCAACAATAAAATAAAGTTGGAAATCAACTCCAAAAGGAACCTCAAAACCATGCAAATAAATAGAAATTAAATAACCTGCTCGTGAATGATTGTTGCAAATGAAATCAAGATGGAAATTTAAAAATTCTTTGAACTGAACAACAATAATGACACAATGTATCAAAACCTTTGGGATATAGCAAAGGTAGTGCTAAGAGGAAAGTTCCTAGCCTTAAATGTCTACATCAAAAAGTCAGAAAGAGTACAAATAGACAATCTAAGGCCACACCTCAAGAAACAAGAACAAACCAAACCCAAACCTATCACAAGAAAAGAAACAAAGATCAGAGCCAAACTAAATGAAACTGAAACAAATAACAACAACAAAGATAAATGAAACAAAAAGCTGGTTCTTTGAAAAGATAAATAAAATTGATAGACCATTAGCAACATTAACCCAGAAAATAAGAGAGATGATTCAAATAAGCTCAATTATAATTTAAATGGGAGATATTACAATTGGTACCACGGATATACAAAAGATCATTCAAGGCTACTATGAACACCTTTACGTACATAAATTAGAAAACCTAGAGAAAATGGATAAATTCCTGGAAATATAGAACTCTCCTAGATTAAACCAAGAAGAAACAGAAACTCTTGAGAAGACCAGTAATAAGCACTGAGATTGAACTGGTAATAAAAATTTGCCAACAACAAAAAAGTCCAGGACCAGATGGATTCACAGTTGAATTCTATCAAACATTCAAAGAAGAAATGGTACTAATCCTAGTGACACTATTCCACAAGGCAAAGAGAAAAAAGAGAAAATGTTCCCTAAATCATTCGATGAAGCTAGTATCATCCTAATATGAAAATCAGAAAAGGACAGAGCAATAAAAGAAAAACTACAGACCAATATCCCTGATGAACAGAGATGCAAAAATCCTTTAAAAATATGAGCTAATCAAATCCAACAGAATATCAAAAAGATAATCCACCATGACCAAGTGGGTTTCATGCCAGGGATGCAGGGATGGTTCAAAGTACACAAGTCAATAAATGTAATACACCACATAAACAGAATTAAAAACAGAAATCACATCATCTCAAGAAATGCAGAAAAAGCATTTGACAAAATTCAGCATCCCTTTGTGATTAATACCCTCAACAATACTGGCAGAGAAGGGATATACCTTAACGTAATAAAGCCATCTATGACAAACTCACAGCCAACATAATATTGAATGGGAAAAAGTTGAAAGCATTCCCTCTCAGAAGTGGAATGAGACAAGGGCGCCCACTCTCACCACTTCCATTCAACATAGCACTGGAAGTCCTAGCCAGAGCAATCAGACAAGAGGAAAAAAAATAAAGCACATCCAAATTGGCAAAGAGGATGCTAAATTGTTGCTGTTTGCTAATGATATGATTGTATACCTAGAAAACCCTAAATACTCCTCCAAAAAGCTTGTAGAACTGGTAAACGAATTTGGCAAAGTTTCAGGATACAAAATTAATGTACACAATCAGTAGCTCTTCTACACACCAACAGCAACCAAGCTGAGAATCAAATTAAGAACTCAAACCTCTTTACAATAACTGCAAAAAAATAAAATAAAATTTAGGAATATACCTAACCACTGAGGTGAAAGACCTCTACCAGGTTTTGGTTTTTGGTTTTTTTTGTTTTCTTTTTTTTTGAGATGGAGTTTCGCTCATATCACCCAGGCTAGAGTGCAATGGCACGATCTCAGCTCACTGCAACCTCCACCTCCCAGGTCCAAGCGATTCTCCTGCCTTAGCCTCCCAAGTAGCTGGGATTACAGGCACCTACCACCATGCCTGGCTAATTGTTTATTTTTAGTAGAGACGGGGTTTCGCCATTTTGGCCAGGCTGGTCTCGAAATCCTGACCTCACGTGATCTGCCCGCCTTTGGCTTCCCAAATTGCTGGGATTACAGGTGTGAGCTATAGCGCCTGTACAAAACACTACAAAACACTACAAAACACTACAACTACAAAACACTAAAACTACAAAATACTAAAACACTGCTGAAAGAAATCACAGAAAAAACAAACAAATGGAAACACATCTCAAGCTCATGGGTGGGGTAGAATCAATATTGTGAGAATGACCATATTACCAAAAGCAATCTACAAATTCAATGCAATTTCCAGCAAAACACCACCATCATTCTTGGCAGAACTAGAAAAAAAAATCCAAAAACTCACATGGAAACAAAAAAAGAGCCCTCATAGGCAAAACAAGACTAAACAAAAAGAACAAATCTGGAGGCATCCCATTACCTGACTCCAAACTATATCATAAAGCCATAGTCACTAAAACAGCATGGTATTGGTATAAAAATAGGCATAGACCAACGGAACAGAATAGAGAACCCAGAAATAAACCCAAATACTTACAGTCAACTGATCTTTGACAAGGCAAACAAAAACATAAAGTGGGTAAAGGACACCCTATTCAACAAATGTTGCTGAAATAACTGGCAAGTCACATGTAGAAGAATGAAACTGGATCCTCATTTCTCACCTTACATCAAAATCAACTCAGGATGGATCAAGGACTTAAATTTAAGATCTGAAACTGTAAAAATTCTAAAAGATAACATCGGAAAAACCATTCTAGACACTGGATTAGTCAAAGACTTCATGACCAAGAACCCAAAAGCAAATGCAACAAAAATAAAGATAAATATATGAGACTTAATTAAACTAAAAAGCTTCTGCACAGAAAAAGAAACAATCAGCAGAGTAAACAGACAACCCACAGAGTGGGAGAAAATCTTCACAATCTATACATCTGAAAAAGGACTAATATCCAGAATCTACAATGAACCCAAACAAATGAAGAAAAGAAAAGTAAAGAAAAGAACCCAGCCAAAAGTGGGCTAAGAACATGAATAGAAAATTCTCAAAAGAAGATATACAATTAGCCAACAAATACTTGATGAAATGGTCAACATCACTAATGATTAGGGATATGCAAATCAAAACCACAATGTGATACCACGTCACTCCTACAAGAATGGCCATAATAAAGAAATAAAGAAATAGTACATGTTGGCATAGATGTGGTGAAAAGGGAACACTTTTACACTGCTGGTGGGAATGTAAACAAGTACAACCACTATGGAAAACAGTGCAGATTCCTTAAAGAAGTAGAAGTAGAACCACCATTTGATCCAGCAATCCCACTATTGGGTAGCTATCCGGAGGAAAAGAAGTCATTGTACGAAAAAGATATTTGCATACACATGTTTAAAGCAGCACAATTCGCAATTGCAAAAATATGAAACCAACCCAAATGCCCATCAATCAACGAGTGGATAAAGAAATTGTGGTGTATATATACCATGTCATACTATTCAGCCATAAAACAGAACAAAATAATGGCATTCGCAGCCACCTGGATGCAACTGGGGACCATTATTCTAAGTGAAGTAACAGAGGAATGAAAAACCAAACACAGTATGTTCTCACTCATAAGTGGGAGCTAAGTTATGAGGATGCAAAGGCATAAGAATGATACAGTGGACTTTGGGGACTCGTGGGAAACGGTGGGAGGGAATGAGGGATAAAAGACTACACACAGGGTACAGTGCACACTGCTCGGGTAACGGGTGCACCATAATCTCAGAAATCACAACCTCCATAAAGAACTTACTCATGTAAGCAAACACCACCTGCTCCCCAGAAACCTATTTAAAAAGAAAGAGAGAAAAAAAAACTTTCAAAAAGTGGAAAGAAACAAATAGTGACTGTCAGGTTAAATGGACGAAAAAAAAAAAAAAAGATTAAAAGGTCAAAGAGTAGAACAATTTATATTACTATTTACTGTAAAGATATCATCCTGTTATGGTCCAGCTTTTTAAATTTTGCTAAAAATGTTTCAAAAACTAAAATCTATTCAGAGCTTTATTTGTACATATGGTTACACTGAATTGTCATACTTTGCATTTATTTTTTAAAACAATTTTAGTCACTCTCATGTGACCTGTCAGCCCATGTCCACTCTCCATTTAAACCCTGGCTTTTTAGAATGTTTTTCCCTATTTTTATGAGTTATTTGCATGATAAGCACTAGTCTTAATTTGTAATTGTCTTATTATCTTAGAGTTATTCTTTTAATATTTTAGATTAGTATATTATTAGATACTCAAAATTGCTAACATTAACCTTTCTTTAATTTCCGTGGGTTTTCTAAACTCTAAATGTCTTATCTCCATGTCCAAAAGTTTATAAATATTAAGTTAATTTTTATTATTTCTTATAACTTGATTTTATATATAATTCTAATTCATTTTAAAAGCATAGTACTGTGAAAAGCAATGTCTAAACTATTGCCTTACCAAATTGCTACCAGTTTATCTCACCACCACAAACTGAGAGACAATTCCCTTTGCAACTGATTTTTGATACATCCTTTGTTATAGTTTCCCCATGTACCTTTAGATAAATGACAATTCGTCATATTTTTGTGTTTTTTAGTGTAATAAAAAGACATGAGCATAATACTCAATGAATATTAAGTACTGTCTTATACTCAATGAAATATAACTCAATGAATAATACAGAATGTAAAAAAAATAACTATTGTGGCATTTACTTATTCTCCAATGTCATGTTTGGGATAAGAATAATTTCAGTTCCCAGTTAGTTT
This sequence comes from Mandrillus leucophaeus, assembly GCF_000951045.1. Lineage (NCBI taxonomy): Eukaryota > Metazoa > Chordata > Mammalia > Primates > Cercopithecidae > Mandrillus > Mandrillus leucophaeus. Next base: position 601,274 of record NW_012106031.1, on the reverse strand, counting down.
TTTTCTACAGTATTTTCAAATATGCTTTGATAATCCTTCAAACAAATTTTATACTCTTCAGCTTTATTCCTTAAGGATATTTAAACTTGTATATATAATAAGTTGAATTTCGTAGGGCATTTTATATAATTTTTATATTTCTATCTTCTGAGTTATTATTAACTTGACAAATTGAATTGTTTCTGTAAATCTGGTGAACACATTCTCAATTCCTTTTTCTATATTCCTCTAGATCTTTGCCTACAGTAACTTTAAGTCCCCATAAAGAGAATTTTAAGAAATAAGAATGGTAAGACAGGATTCTAGGAAAACTTTTAGGGATCTTTTACCTTTGGAAGAATAAAAGGTAAGGCAAGCAAAGGAAGGGACAGAAAACTGCTAGTAGAACTTGTTGACCTAAAATAATATGTTTGAAAAATTAAATGAGTCCCCAGAGTATACATTTCAAGAAGAGTAGGACCATGTCTGTTTTGTTTTTTTACTGTATTGTCAGCACCAGAGGCAAAGTAGGTGCTCAATAAATATTTGCTGACTGCATGAAAGAAACCAAGAGAGCAGAGAGAAAGAGAGAGGGGATGACAGAGCAAAGAGAGAATGAACGTGTGAGCACAAGTATAAGGGTGTGTTAGCTTGCTTTCAGTAGCTGTTTAAGGTGTCTCACAATTCTACCCATTTTTAGAAGAATCTGGGTAGTGCATTTTAGCTGACCTAGAAGGACTTGAAATCAGGAGCTGTTTAAATCACCGTATGTTCTCTTGCTCCTCTGTGAACTTGACTCTGCCACTAAAATTGTAAACCGCCTAAAGTCAAATTTCACCCACAGACTTCGGATGAGTAACTCCAGTGTTCCCTCTGTTCTCAACTTAGGAATTCTGTATGACTTAGAAATACTACTTATCTGCTTAATGTGTTGATGAAACTACTAAGAATGACTGTCATGTCAAAAACTTCACTGTCATAAGAGGACAAAAATTAACTTAGTGCTTTACATATATTTCATACCTATAAGAATACTATGAATCAGCTGTCAATATTTCTGCCCAAAATCTACTCAATTCTAAAATATAATTATATTTCAACGGGGTTTAGATCAAAAGCACAAAGGCATTTTAAGGAAGCACACAGTAAAGTAAAAGAATAGGGGTTTTGAGGAAGCAGTAAAGAGCTCAGACTGGGAAAAAGTGTTAAATTATGGTCTAAGTATAAATCTTACTCAGAGATGCTATTGGTTTTGTAATTTTGTACTACTAATTCCTTTTTCAGAAGTCACATTCAACAGATATGTTCAATATGATGCTCAATTATGTCCAAAATTGTTCCTGACCCTGTACATCTTTCCATATTGTCATAGTATCTCATTAAGATTAGAATCATTCAATTTATCAATTCACTCATTCAACAAATATTTATTGAATACGTACTAGGTGCTAGGGAACACAATGGCACAAAATATGTACCATCCTTGCCATCATGGGGCTTACTGTGTAGTGGTATTAGTATACTAGTAGTAGTAATAAACAACAGAAACAGTTAACATATTTAGTATGCATGCCATTTAGGACAACAGAACCAATGAGGTAAGATTATCACCATTTTATGGATGAGAAAATGAGGCTTAAACAGGTGTATGCTAGTAAATGTATAACTACAAAAAAAAAAAAAAAGAAAAAGAAAAATGTTGAGAAGGAAAACTAAAGTGTGTAGGGAATATCTGATAATTGCCTAGGAGTTGGGAACATATTTCTGAAGAAATAATCTTCACAGTAGCTTTCTTGACTCAACCTAAAATATGACAGACCAAACACAGGTTTAAGAATTATAATTCTTACAAAGATGAACTTTACTATTTACTGTTTCAAATCACTTCAGAATGATTACAGTGAATACTTTATTAGAGGAATACTGAAAAAATAGTGTTAATGCAGAATATTATTTTAGATACCTTTCTTCTGAGTTCTGTAAGACTGCAAAAATCAATTTTAGAACATCAATTTCTCCAAAAAGCCATAAAATAGGTTTCTGCACCACTGATTCTTGATCATTAGGATGCTTGGAGATCATTAAAGTTTAAAGAGGTCACAGCTTATACCTCAAATAATTACCAGCCTAGTTCCTGATAAATGCAATTTTTTCTCTTATTACCAAAGGTACAATGCACGTGCTTCTACTCCAAATTCCTACTATATTCTCCATCTAAATTACAAAGATAAGGTGATAACGACAGCTTACAGGCTCCAGATCCTTTCTTTCTTTCCATCTAGATTAGTTTACGTTAGAGGTTCTCAAACTTTAGGGAGTATCCAAATCACCTAGAAGCGTCATTAAAACACAGAAAGTGTGTTTCACACAGAATCAGAAACTCTGAAAGTGGGCCCTACTTTCAGAGTTTCTGATTCTGTAGGTGTGGGGTGGAGTCAGAAAATTTGCATTTCTAACAAGTTCCCAGGTGATGTTGACTTTACTAGTCCAGGGCCTGCACCTTCAAAACCACTGGTCTAGGAGGTGAACCACAGGGAGATCTGTAAGTAAAAGTGGGAAAGCACTCATATTTCCCAGTGTCAGTGGTCCTTAATTAGCATCATTGATGGTTATAAGAAACAGTCACAAAAACTCTATAAACTCTTACTATGAACATGAAATTACAGGCACTCTCCTCTTATGTGCCACTTGGAGAGGCAGCAGAACATAATGTTGAAGACCAAATACCCTCAAGTCAAATTGTCTGGGTTGGAATCCAAGCTCTGCCACTTAATAGTTATGCAGTCTTGAACAAATTATGTAACTTCTCTGTGCCTCAATTTCCTCATCTGTAAAACTAGGAAAATAATATCTACCTCATAAGATTTTTACAAAAATTTAATGAGTAAAGCACTTAGAAAATGTCTGATTTATATTACATATAAATGTTTATTAAAGGCTAGTCTTCTGATTAAAGCCTTACAAAAGCTATCTCTAAGGTCTCAGGACTATGCACAGCTGTTCTCTTCAGTACCTTCCTTTATTTTACATATTTATTGTTTACTCACTCAGAACTGAATGTCTCACCTATATCAACTTTAGAGGAACGTTGATAAACATTTCTGTATAATATTTACCTTATATAAGGAGGGCACATATATTTATACCCTCCTTAAATATGTATATATGCTTTTTTTCTCTTCTCTCTAGTTTCAACATCCCCTCATTTTTAGCCTGTTTTATTTAACACAGCTTTGCAAATGTCTCCTAATCCGTTATTGGAATTAAGCAAGATATATAAATCAATGACCCCCATAAATATGCTCTGACTTTTTCCTATCTTTAAATATTACAGTCATTAAACAATGGAAGTAAACTAAAACACATTATTAAGCTTCAGTTATGAACTAAAAAAAATTTCAGCGATTGTGTATTACCTTTTACATAATAATGAGCTATAATACAAGCATACCTTATTTTATTGTGCTTCACTTTACTGTGATTTGTAGATATTTCTTACAAATTGAAGATTTGTGGCAACCATGGGTCAATCAAGTCTATTGATGTCATTTTCCAACAGCATGTGTTCATTCTTCTCTAAAAAACCCTACCAAAAGTTACTCTTTTCCCCTTTTAACAGAAACATGTTTTTCAGTTTTTACTAAAATTTTATCAAATGACAAGAAATCTGAATTATAGGTTGCATGTTACATCCGTCCAACAAAACACTTGTTTCTTTTGCTTCTTCACATGATTCAGTAATAGGGTCAGACCCGTTTTAGAGGATAATCAGCAATCACTCATGGACTATGGCAATCAGGTGACTGTAATGAAAATGCTCAGTCTTCTGAAGGGTATTTGGAAATTCACTCTATTATTGGACTAAACCTATAAACATTGTTTCTTCACTATGACTTCTAAATGCTTCCTTTGATCTTGCAAAGGGCCTGAAAAAACCAACCAATTTCAAAACAATTTCAAATAGATTAGTCTGTGACATGGGAATTGAGGATGAAATTTCACATTTCTATATAAGTCAGGTGAAATGGCACTGAAGACATAGTAAATGCTATTTTGGCTTGGAATATTTGTTAGAGGAATCAAAACAATTACAGGAGTTTATCAAAACAGGAGATACTCTCCTGTATAGATGAATACTGAATAGTCAATTTATGCAAACATGTTAGACTTTTGTAAATTTCCTTGGTCTTCACTCTTCTCTATGGCCTTCCTCTTTATCTAAGATTTTAAACCTCAAGGATCCCAATGCTTCTTGCTTTTTTACTCTCCTGGCCTACCAGTATAAATTTATACATAGAGGCATAGTACCTGGCTGAAATGAATTTCATTCACAGTAAGATTTTCCCTGAATCAGGCATTTGTAATTTCATCCTTTTGATCTCACTCACAGAAAGAAAAAAATTTGGTTTTGTTTTTGATGTTGTTTGTTTTCTTTCAAGGATTTGTTTCTGTTCCTCATCTTCATTGAAACAATTGATTACTTAGTATGGGCTGAACAGAAAAAAAACCCAAAAGTTTTGTAATTTAGAACAGTGCTTCACAAACCACAGATCACTTTAATGATAATTACCTGGTATCTTTTTGAAAACGTAGATCTCGGTGCCCCATCCCATATTCACTGGATCCTAATCCCATTGTAATGGTCCTAGAACCTCCATGTCTCACAAACAGTGTAGATGATCCGCACATATCTAAACACTGAACACTACTATCTGAGGGTAATTATTCAACTTGTATTCATATAAAAAGGCAATGTCACACTAAAAGCATTTCTTCTAAAATAAATTTTTATAAGAAAAAAAGGAACAACAGGAGACAATGCCTTTCATGGCCCTTAGTCAACACAGAAAAATTAGCTCATAAGATGAATTATTTTTCACTAGTAATAGAAAGAAACTTCTATTGTATTATATCAAGTATGAACAAGATTAGAATTATATTATGCCACTTTTAATGATATACTTAGCAAATGGATATTTTAATAAGAATTGCTTTTTAATTTTTTAAATTAAGCTTTTCTCTTCACTTAAAAGTAATGCCGTGTAACATTTCTTGAACTCTTGAATCTGACTCAATATTTAAATGCTTAATACATCTACTGTTCAACCTGTAACGTATAAATACTGACTTCCTAATTTCTTTATTTTGGAGTTAATGCTTTCACCACCTTGCCCTTCCAACAACACTGTGAAGTAGGTACAGAAAATGAAATGCAGGGAAAGAGATTAAGCATATTGTCCAATGTCTCACAGGAAAAACAAATAATCTAGCAAGGATACAGTTGGTATAGAAACTGTCAAGCTGAATGACTTCTGAACAGGCTTTCCTGCCAGATTTCTTTCAGGAAATAATCAGGAAGAACTTTACAGGAAAGAATATTGCTTTAATTGTCTATAACCACAAGCTAGGATTTCTAAGGGTAAATAACAGAAACGCAATTTGCCACCAATCAAAGTGGTAACTCAGGCCTCTCCAAATATCTAAGAAAATAGTTTGATTCACAAGATCTATGATATTGAGAATAATACAAATAAGCTCTGCAGGAATGACACAAACAAGAAATCACTGAATCATTAATCCGTAATTATTTCCTTACCTATAGGTAGTTGCATAATACTTCCAAGTTAGTAATCCCAATAATTTCTCCAATCTGACTATGTTTTAGTTTCATTGGCTCTTTCCTGAAGGTGACTACTAGAATTACAATCTAAGGGATGTAAGTGCCACTCATGTCCTTGAGTAAGAACCAGACTATTGTCTCTGATTTATTAATTATAATATTTCTATTAATGCCTAGATCATTTTGGGCTTCATGTACACAGTTTTTATCTATGAGTATATATAGTGCTATGTTCTTTAAAACATTCTCTCAACCCATGTTTATTGAGTACCTTTTATGTTCCACCATTAAACCAGGATCAGGGAAGACAAAGATGAATTAATGTACTCACTGACTTCACAAATCCACAACAGAAGTATTTTTAAAACATAATTTCAATACTACAAAATAAATAATGTAATCATGCTTATGAATTCTATCCAAGCACAGGGAAAGAAGGACCTAATATGAACTGGTGGAGTTAAGAAAGACTTTAAACAGAATTGATGCCCAAAATATATTCCCAGGGAAGAGAGCAGTATTACAAAGATAGAAAGGTATGAAATAACAGACCACGTTCTGGGAGTGAAAGGGATTTTGGTAAGTTGCAGTTTCAGACATGCAAAGGATTGTCAGGAGAAACAACTGGAAAAACTGAAAACATCTATAAAGGATTTTTGTATGTTAGAATGTATCAACCTGATCAATAGGTAATGTAGATTCATTAGGGTATTTTAAGCATTTAAATAACATAATCGATCATTACTTTAGATATTCGAAACATCTAAACATGACAAAGGCAAGCAAGAGAAACAGGAGTTAGCTGGGCACGATGGCTCATGCCTGATATTACATGCCTGTAATACCAGCACTTTAGGAGGCCAAAGCAGGCAGACTGCTTGAGCTCCGGAGTTCGAGACCAGCCTGGGCAACATGGTGAAACCCGTCTCTACTAAAAATACAAATATTAGCCAGTCGTGGTGACACGCATCAGTGGTCCCACCTACTCAGGAGGCTGAGGCAGGAGGATCGCTTGGGCCCAGGAGGCAGGGGCTGCAGTGAGCCAAGAGTGCACCACTGCACTCCAGCTGGGTGACAGAGTAAGACTCCATCTAAACAAAAAAGAGAGAGAGAGAGGAGAGAAACAGGAATCGCTTCACAAGTCTCTGACCCACACTGCTGAAGGCCTCAGCTGAGATAGTCGCAGCAAGGACACAGAACAGGTAACAAACCTGAAAGTCATTATGAGGTTTAAGTTACAGGAATTCGTGACTCATTAAATGTGAAGGATGAGGAAAAGGGAGTATATAAATATTCCAAATATGCTTTTATGCCAGAATGGATAGTGTAAACCAAGACCAAAACCGAAAAGTAGGAGCAGTGGGGTACAGAGAAGTGAATCAGCATAATGAGTTCATGCTTATAAATGCTGAGTTTGAGGTTCTATATTCTTATACAGTTGACCCTTGAACTACATAAGTTTGAACTGTGTGGATTCCCTTACACGTGGACTTTTTAAATTACATACATTGGAAAATATTTTTGGAAATTTGAGACAACTTGAAAAAGCAGATGAATTGCCTAGCCTAGAAATATTGAGGAAAAAATAAGAAAAAGTTATGTTGTGAATCCATAAAATATATCTATTAGTCTATCTTATTTAATACCATAAAATATACATAAACCTATTATAAAAAGTTAAAATGTATCAGAACTTATGCACACACACAGACCATACATGATGCCATTTGTAGCTGAGAAAAATATGAACATAAAAATGCAGTATTAAATCACAACTGCATACAATTAACTGTAGTACATACATTACTACTATAATAATTGTGTAGCCACCTCTCATTGCTATTGTGGTGAGCTCAAGTGTTGCACATATCCGCTTAAAATGCTGTGTGATGCTAATCATCTCTGTGTGAGCAGTTTGTCTCTCTACTAAACTCTATCACAGCAAAAAGTGATCTCTTGTGGTTCTTGTGAATTTTTCATCATGCTTAATGCAATACCATAAACCTTGAATAACACCATGGGACCCACACAAAGTGCCACTAGTGATGCTGGAAATGCTCCCAGCAGAGAAAAGTCATAATATTACAAGAGAAAGCTGAATTGCTTGATATGCACCATAGATTGAGGTCTGAAGCTATAGATGCCCACCATGTCAGAGAGATGATTCATCTTGTAAACATATGATACAAACTTATGATATCAATAAATACAGTACAATACTATAAATGTATTATCTCTTCCTTATAATTTTTAAAGTAATATTTTCTTTTCTCTGCCTTACTTTATTGTAAGAATATAGTATAGACATATAGCATACAAAATACGTGTTAATTATGTTATCAGTAAGGCTTCCGGTCAACAGTAGGCTATTAGTAGTTGCTTCTGGTAAGTCAAAAGTCATATGCAGATTTCTGACTATGCAGGGGGTCAGCATCCCTCACCGCCAGGTTGTTCAAGGGTCAACTGTATATGCATTCTAACAGGATGGCTAAAAGAAAGGGAACAAAGGAAGAAGGGGTTAAATTGGGCAGGTGAACTAGGACCCCACCTTAGAAAATCTTGAAGAGACTAAGAGGCCTGCATTGCTTCACAAAAGCAAAAGAAGTATCATAAGTTTTAAAAGTAGCAAACTCTTAGGATAAAATGTTATTTTAGAAGGATAATCCTAGTGAGAATTGGGAGGAAATGATCCTACAGGAAAGAGAAGTAGGTGAGTTATCAGCAATCTAGGTTTAAAGTGATGAAAGCCTGTACAAATAAGGCAGCAACATGAGTGAAAGGAAGAAATAAGTGAGAGAGACCAATGGAGCCTCCTCTTCTTCCAACCCTGAATTATCTGTTGTAGGCCCTCTTAAGAATGAGGTTTCTTGTTTTTTAAAAATCACTTGCAGATACCTTTTTAATGTCTTTGGTTTTTCTAACTTAAATCCTAGTATTCATATGTCATTAAAATTCTTAGCATGCAAACTTAGTCAACATAAAATAGAATGTGGGACAAGCCTTTTGTGGCACAATTAAATCGTTCCCTTGAAGGACAAGGTAGCAGAAGGTGAACACTAATTTAGTCAATATGATAAAGATAAATGGTGTTTTTTTAAGTGAAAACAAGTATGTTCTTGTATATCATTCTCACTTTTCAAATGAGTTAATATAGGGCTTTAATTTTCAAATAAGGAATATTAAATATTACATAAGACTGTGTCCCCACTTTAATATCAAAGAGAAATCTCATCAAGGTGTCAAATAAATTTAATGGCAACAATTAGATGTAGTTTGCACTAGTATAAAATACAGATAAGCTGAATAAGAACGCAATGTTTCCTATGTGTACTCAAAAACATTTATGAAGTTTCCAAAGAGCATTGTAACTACATGGAAAAGTCACTTGAAATATTAAGTAATTAAAAAATAGAATGTAAATTATTGTACATATAGAATTGAAACTGGATATATCTTATTTCCAAAGAGATGCCACACATAAATCTAAACAAAGCCCAACTCTGGAATCATTAAAAGCCAAAATGTCTACACTATTCTGAAAATAGAATATGAAAGTCTTTTGCTTATATTTTTCAAATGTTATATTGGGCACTTATTAGATGTCTAGATTTTTTCAAAAATAGTATCAAGTGTTTGCTGAATGTATATTATATGTAAGACTCTTAGAGATACAAAAAAGTGAGTAAAAATATCCTTATTGCTCTCAAACAGCTTATTATCTAATGGGCACATCAGATATACAAAACTAACACAGTACAAGACTGAATAAAGTAAGTGCCATAACTACTTCAAAGATCAAAGTAAGCTGAGGAAGAAGACATTTTTATGAGATGCTTTATGAGTAGGTATGTCAAATAAAGTAGACTAATAATGAAAATGGAATAATGAAAATATCATCACGCGAGATGTTCTACCTCAGAAGTGTATGTGAGCTGCAGGTAGGGACAGAGGGAGGAGACCACTAAGGAAAAGGGGTTATGTGGGTTGAAGAGACCAATCCAAGACAGAGGCCGAGAAGGTACCCTCTTCTGTCTGTCATACTCTTACTTCTTACCAACTCACCACACTCACTCCTTACCACCTCTCATCTGTCCCTCCATTCTGTTAACCACTTTTCTTCTGCTTAAACTACAGAAGTACAAACACTAATAATCCTTGCATCAGAGTTCTTCTGTTCTTTTGGGGTTTATAGAATATCAAATGTGTCCTCAATGTCTAAGTTCAAAATCTAAAAAGTAAAACATTAAAAAAAAGATGGTGACACTCCATTAAATTAAGTAATTTGAAACTGATAATTTATAAAATTAAATAAAATATTGGAAACTTATTTTCTAAAGTGCAAAGCCTGAAGGGAAAAAAAAACTTCAACAATTCATTATATCTTAATGTTTGTTTTCACTCAGCATGTGAATTCTTTACCAACCTGACTAAATATTAAACTGTTCAGGTATATAAATATCATGGGATACTTTTAAATGTCTTATGTATAA
>NW_012106031.1:586930-587505 GCF_000951045.1 Mandrillus leucophaeus | reverse complement strand
ACCTCCGCCTCCCAGGTTCAAGCAATTATCCTGCCTCAGTCTCCCAAATAGCTGGGATAACAGGCGTGCGCCACCAGGCTCAGCTAATTTTTGTATTTTTAGTAGAAGCAGCATTTTGCCATGTTGGCCAGGCTGGTCTCGAACTCCTGACCTCAGGTGATACACCTGCCTTGGCCTCCCAAAGTGCTGGGATTGCAGAACTGAACCACTGTGCCCGGCCACTTTCAGCATGTAATTTTTGTTGGAGGTGGTAAAATCCATTGCAGCTTGTTTCCTTGATTACATCTTCTCTTAACTTTATTATTACGTGATTTCTCCACAATCTAAGTGATAGCAGCAAGAGGCAGACAAACGTCTAGGCAGATAGGGGCAGGTCCCCAGTGAAACCCCAACTCCAAGCCAAAACCTCCAGGCTTTTTCAGTTTAAAGCCAGAAAGCCAAGCCACAAGTCAAACTATGGACCATATTGAGAACCTGTCTTCCCATTTGGCACAACTTCCTCTGATTGATCCCCACCTTTCACCTATTTTACTTATACCTACCCTTTCCTAATTGTTTTTTTTTTTTTTTTTTTT
>NW_012106031.1:582664-584064 GCF_000951045.1 Mandrillus leucophaeus | reverse complement strand
TTCATATAAATTATGGGAAAAATAGTTTTTAAAACATTGATCTATAGTGTTCTACAAAACATTAGCATGTAATATAATTTTAGAAAATTTTCATATTACAAACATAACAGGTTCAGTGAAAAACATTTTTAAACTGCCCCAAATCACCCATTACTACTCCAATCCAAGGTAATCATAATTAATACCCTGGAGTATAGCCTTCCAACTTTTTCCATGTATTTGGATATCTATACTTTATTTAGTAAAAATTAGATAAATACCATAATGCTATTTTATAAACTGCTTTTCCTACTTTAACAATATATGGCATGAATATTTTGTCTTCTTATCAGTAATTTCTCAATAAAGCATCGTCTTAAAATTCATAATTGCTTGAGGACAGGTGCCATGTTTTCAATATTTTTTAATCTTACCTTTTTAATAGGTAATACATTCACAGTGGTTAAAAAAATTAAAATGTAAAATATAACAAGTAAAAAGTTCCCCTTAAACCTCTGCTTTCAATTTCAACCACCTCCCCAAACATGTAATCTCTGTTGTTTATTGTATTAGTTTTAAGTTTCTTTATCACATAAAAGCAAATTCAGACTTATAATCATACTCCCACCCTTTTTATATAAAAGGTAACAACATAACCTAAACTGTTTGCAGCTTAGTTCTTGGTATTAACAATGTCTCTTGGAGCTCTCCCCAGTCACCCAGTCAGTACATCTATAACTCCCTCATTCACAGAACTCCACTGGATAGGGTACTATAATTTATTTAACTAGCCCCAATGGTGAAAATTTCAACGATTTCCAGTTTCCTAATATTACAAACAATGCTGAAGTGACTAACCTTGGAATGACACCATTTCATACATGCATATAACTAAAGGATAAGTTGTGAAAGTGTTATTGCTGAGTCAACGGTATATACATTTTACAGTTTTGATGGATTCTGCCAAAATGCCTTCTATAGTGGTTTTTCATGTTGTTGTTGAGAATGTATACTCTTGACAGTAAAGTATCAAAGAGCATTTGTATCCACATCATTGTCAAGACACTAAGCTATTAAATTTTAAATTTATGCTAATCTAATAGGTGAATAAATATATTTTTATTTTTCCTTTATTTTACTGAGAATGGGGCAAATCAACTTTAATATATTTAAAATCATTTGTGTTTCTATTTTCTAAACTATCCACCCATATCCATTGCCAATATTTTTATTTAGTTTTCCTTATCCATTTCTAGAAGTACACTGTATATTAAAGAGATTCACCCTTTTGTGATATGTTTGTATTGATTATATTAACAAGTATTTTAATTATTTATTAATTTTCTAAAAGAAACTATTATATACATATTATATTTTCCCTTTTCTAATTCATTCCTTTATGCTTTTGTTTTTATTACTTC
>NW_012106031.1:580761-581674 GCF_000951045.1 Mandrillus leucophaeus | reverse complement strand
CCACCACACCTGGCTAATTTTTGTATTTTGAGTAGAGACAGGGTTTCACCATGTTGGCCAAGTTGGTCTCAACCTCCTGACCTTAGGTGCTTCATCCACCTCGGCCTTCCAAAGTGCTGGGATTACAGGTGTGAGCCACCATGCCTGGCCTCATAATTGGTTTTTTACACTGTCGTGCCCAACTTTCAGTGGGTGCCTTTGTTTTAACCTTTTTTGCATACTCACAAACCAATCAGCACACACTCCCCTATTCTGAGCCCATAGAAGTCCCAGACTCAGCCACACTGGGAGAGAAACCAGCTAACTCAGGGTAGCTGACCACTCTCACGTCCCCTCTCTGCTGAGAGCTGTTTTGTTGCTCAATAAAATTCTCCTCTGCACTCATCACTCTTCAATTGTCAGTGTATTCTTATTCTTCTTAGACGCAGAACAAGAACTTGCAAACAGTTGAATGTGGTACGAACTATAAAACAGGCAGGCTGAGATGGTGCATAAGCCAGGGTTGGCCTGGGTGGGCTGAGTGAGCAGGCCACCCGTTGCAGCAAGTAACATGGCTGTGTGAGGCCCAGGTGGGGGCGTTGCTGGCTGGAGGTCTGCGGCTTACAAAGTGACTGAGAAAAATCATGTGCCAGAAGGTGCTTTGAGCTACCTTATGATATACTTTGAAGTCCCTGTTTCATGAAAAATGCAGCTTATGAATTTTCCAATTTTTGTTGTTTTTGTTCTATGGCTTTGTTTTTTCTATGTTTGTTCGTTCCATGTTACTGTGTATGTTACTCTTTGTTACTGTTCTATGGCTTCCAACAAGAAATGGAGGAGGGGAGAATTATACATTATACATCCATGTTCATATCAGAAATATTATACATTTTGTTGTACATTTCTACAAAAGTACATTTGTAGAAATGCTTTC
>NW_012106031.1:574303-580277 GCF_000951045.1 Mandrillus leucophaeus | reverse complement strand
AAAAAAAAAAAAAAAAGGATAGAACTAATTACTAAAAACCTGGCTCTTCCGACTAAAAATATAATGATATTTAAGAAAGTCTGAGGTAGGCTTATGGATGTGAAACTTTTGAGGTATCATTTATGGAACATCAGTGGTTTCTAAGGTCTATTAATTTTTTGATACTAGCATTGCTTTTCCTCAAAATATCTGCTGGTAAAAGATGAGAGTTTTAAAAATCAGTCTGGGTGTTATTAAATATATGTACCATGGTAGGGTTCTTTTATATTATTAAGTAGATCAAGCAGACGCATAATTAGATGCAATTTAACTTTGCAGACTATACCAAGTAGTGGCTACATATTCAAATATCACCCTGTATTTCCCTTAGCACAACACACTTATAGTCTCTGCTAGACTTTCATGTGGGTTGGGGACATAGCTGTTAAGTTCACTTATATCCTGGTGCTAAAATATTGGAGTATAGAAAAAATGTTTGTTAAGCTATCGACATTAATCAGATAGAGATTATGATTTATGCTAGATGGAGTTGTAATTAAAAGATGATAAATAGAACAGAATCCCTTTCAAGTAGCAACTCTAAAACTTACAGTAAATTTGATTCAGGGTAAATTATAATGTCTGAGTTTCCTTACCTAATAATGGGGATAATATTAATACTCAAATTCACAGTTGTTGAAAAGATTTAATAAAATAATAGAGGTAGAGTATTCTCAACAGTACTCAAGTGTTTTTCTTTTTCCTTCGTTCACAATTTAAAATGCTCCAAATTTTCCTTCTGTTAATTATTTATCTGTCCTGCAAAACATGCTTTCAAACAAAAACTATACGCTATTTTATAGTTTCCACCATATAACTACAGAGATTGTCACACATGATTTTTATAACAAGTGAGGTTATTGTAGGCCACAGATAAAGTTAGAAGGCTGGCTTGCCTAAGAAGACGTGGCTGATAATAGTGAAAATTGAGACTTAAAAATGGATTATCTGTGCTCAAATCCAAGACCGACATGGAGATTTATATATTCCTGATAAATTTCCTAAAAAGAACATTTTGTAATTTTTTTGTGCTCTTCCACTCTCAATAGACCAAATTAACTGATCTAAAAGAGCCAATTAAATAGAAATCTTAACAGTGAGAATTCTAGTTCAGAACGTTTTTTTCAAATTGTGAGTTTCCATGACTGGAAATCCAATTTGATATGGTATTTAATTATCTAATTTTAAAGAGCTAAAAATAAAGATCACTCTTATGTCTTTTCAAATTTTCAACACACAGCACTTTTTGAAAAGCCCATACAAGTGACAGCATAAAATGATTAACTGCAAAAGCACAGCTAACAAGATGCCTCCAAAAATAATGTTACTGGGAAAAAAGTTCTTAGAAATAAAATCATGGATTTACTGTAATTTATTTGGATGGCCTATTCTACTAAATATACTCCTTTGAAATTCACTACCACTATTAAACGCAAATCTTTTATTTCAAGACATCCACTATGAAAACTTGTAAAATTTTACACTGAATTTCTACTCAAATGATGTGAATTTCTTAAATTATACAAAGAAAAACTGGCCTTTTAAGATGATATGTATTAGTTATTAAATTAATCCAAATCTGTGCTTGCCTCCCAGCACTCTCCCTTTTGACAACTCTGCTTCAGTCATACTAACCTCTGCAGTTCTTCAGTCACACCTGGAAACACTCTTCCCCAGACACACAGGATATACAGCCAGTAAACATCTCTATGGCTCTTTCAATTGTTTACTGCTGGCATCTGTTCTGATAGGTTGGTACACATGCTGTACTAACTGTTACCCCTTTATACAACCACACAAATAACTCCTTGTTTTGATTTACGTCTCTGTCCAAAACTCATTAGGAGGCTTTCTTTGACCATGATATTTAAAAAATTAGCCCTCTCTATGCACATACATACACACTACCTAAACACTTTCCTCAACACAGTCTAGTACTTCATTATCTCCTTATCCTACTCCATTTTCATAACATTTATTCACTCTAACATAATAAAGAACATAGCACAGAGTGAGTACTAAGTAAATATTTACTAAATGAATACTGAGTCACATCTATTTTTCATTCCTCTCTTTCTTAAAATTTTAAATTATTTTAAAAGTTATACAATAGTTCTTAATGAATTAAGAATATGGATATAGACTTAAAGAAAAGGAAGACTGATTTCATAAAATGATAAATTGATAAGACATCAACATATCAAAAAGTATATTATAAGCCTCTATAAAATGAAAATCACTAAACAGTAATATTGGAAGAGGCAAGCTATATCAGATATAAGATAAAATAGTCTTTAAATTATCTAAAACAAACAATGTGAACAGTGCACTTAAAGTGCAGTTACTTCTCTTAAAAACTGTTCTTTGCAGTGTCTAATACTCATGAATGTTGCTGCCATGAACCTCTCTCCTCAGGACAAGTTAGTAGTTTCAGTCACAGAGAGACTTACTCTCCTCTCACAAATCTGACTCTAATACTCTGACAATCTATATGACATTCTGGTAAAATACAATTACAATTACTTAATTTAAGATGGTTGTCTAAGGTTCAAATTAATTGCTCACTGCCTATCTAATGTACCTTTTTTTGTTTTGTTTTGTTTTGAGATGGAGTTTCACTCTGTTGCCCAGGCAGGAGTGCAGTGGCGCGATCTCAGCTCACTGCAACCTCTGACTCCCAGCTTCAAATGATTCTCCTGCCTCAGCCTCCCAAGTAGCTGGGATTACAGGTGCATGCCACCACATCTGGCTAATTTTTGTACTTTTAGTAGAGACGGGGTTTCACCTGTTAGGCAGGCTGGTCTCAAACTCCTTACCTCAAGCAGTCTGCCCACCTTGGCCTCCCAAAGGGCTGGGATTACAGGCACGAGCCACTGCACCTGGCCTAATCTACATTTAATCATACATGTTTTTGCTTTACTTTCGATTCAGAAAGAGATTTCTTACTTAAAAACATCTTAATATGAAGAAATATTAAACTTAACAAAGCAAATATCTTCCAAAAGTGTCATTTAAATGTTAAACTAGATGTCTTTCTTAAATATATTTGACCAATCCCTATATTTTAGCTCAAATCCTAGCTTTCCCTACCCAATATTACTGTTCAGAAATTTTTCTTTTAGAGAAACTAATAGTTTTTGATATATTAAAATCTTGTTCAAGTTAATATTTTATAGAATGAAAGAGACTTCGTTTCCCTTAAATTCACATTCATATTAATTAAACAGTTTATTTTAGCCTCTAAAGTCTAGACTCTACAATCTGGAAAAATAGGCAGTGGTTAAGAATGTGGGCTCAAATTCCAGATCTGCCTCTTAACCAGTTCTGTTTTCTGTAAATGAATTCCTGAATTCATTTACCATTTTAATCTTTAGCCCTTCATTCATAATATTTTATAGCAATAACAGCAACAATAATATTATATGAGATTAACAACAATTCTTATTAATATTTTATAGGAATATGTGAAGTTAAATGAGATAATGCATATAAAAAGGTCAGCAATTAGCTGGGCTCCTAGCAATTGCACAGTGAATTCAATCTTCCAGCAAATATTTATTGAACATTACCATGGGTCAGCACTCTTCGAGACACTGGAAATAACACTACACTAATTGTGGCTCTATGGAAGTTATTTTACTTGGGGGAGACAAATGATTAAAAATACATCACATAATACAATGTCACTTAAATGTCACCATGATGAAGAGAAATAAAGGCAGAAGAAGGGGGAGCAAAAGGGCTTGATGTGCTATTTTATACATGGTAGTCAGAGAAGGCCTCCCTGATGAAGTGACATTTGAGTAGAAACTGAATTAAGAACAGGTCATATACTGTATAACGTGTTTGCTAATGTAAGAACGATGATAATGGGTGATTAATAACCCCTCTTTACAACAATTTCTTCCATCTTCCATATGTTTACACAAGCTCTGAAGGTAGTGTAGGAAAAATCAGGGAGAGGAATGAGTGACTCAGGCACCCACTAGTTTATAATAAAGTGAGAAAGTTAAACAATTTAATCCTGTCTAGTTTTCTGTACCTTTGAGTGAATGTGCATAAAATATAAAGAAAGAGATTACTTTAGCCATTCTGTCCTCAAGTTAGGCATTATGATGATAAACTTATATTTTTATGGGTAGGAGCAGAGATAAATGGGAAGAGAAATAAATGGGAAATAGAAATGACAATGAAACTAAAGTGGAATTCTTTATGTAGGCTAAAAATGAAGTCTAGCAAGACAGAAATTAAATATTTTATAGCACATTATATAATCAAAGACATTCACTTTTCACACAAATTAAATCAAGAATAATTCAGTTATAAGAGTACAAATAATTCAAAGGAAGATATGTAATAGATACTACCACCATAACAAATCCATATCAATTTGTTATCTACTCATAATTGGAAAATTATCTAACTAAAAGCTTCTGTTTTGTGATTTTCTTTTAAAAGAGTAACATGATCCTTTAAATCATGTGTATAACATTTGCAACAAACTGAGATAATGATTTTTAGATTTCAAATACAAGTACTTTAGGTTAATAGCCAGATAAACTTTAAATTTCCACCTCATATAAAAAATCATATATAACCCTTTAAATTTCTACAGCATCCAGTACATATTTATTTTCATAGCTAGTTCTATCAGATGGTGAGATAATCAATTCCAAAGCGTTGGGGGTTGGAAAAACATTAATTAACCATGTAATAGTCCAGAGAATCTAATCTATTATCAAAGTTTTATAGCAAATTTTATATTATAAGGGGTATAGCTTTATTTGAAATTTTGTATTCCTAGTCAAACTCATATTTGCATTATTTCTTTCTTTTATAGATTTGGTTTCCCAATTTAGACCTGGCGAAGCAAGGTCTAAATTAGACAATACAAATATTTGGTTGACTTGTGAAATGGGACATCAGTATCGCTGAAATCCTATTTGTATATTTTGTTAACCTAATCTGGATAAAAAATATCTTCCTGTACTGTATTTTATTCATACTGATATATACTAGAATTGGTGTTCATACTTCCACGTGAATAATTAAGCATACAAAACACTTCATTTATTTAGAGACAGGGTCTCTCTCTGCTGCCTAGGCTGGAGTGCAGTGGTATAATCACAGCTCACTACAGCCTCAACCTCCCAGGCTCAAGCAATCCTCCCATCTCAGCCACCCAAGTAGCTGGGACCATAGGCATGTGCCACTACCCCCAGCTAATTTTTGTATTTTTAAGAGATAAATACTTAATTGTAACCCAGAGTGCTTGAGGGAGGGCCGTGATGTAGAAGAAAGAGATGTCAAAGGCCCTCAATTTATGACTAGAGAAGCTGGGTATTTGGTGGCATCACTTATTTAAAAAGAAAGTATGGAATGTTCTTCCATTTGTGTCCTCTTTTACTTTATTGAGCAATGGGGTTTGTAGTTCTCCTTGAAGAGGTCCTTCGCATCCCTTGTAAGTTGGATTCCTAGGTATTTTATTCTCTTTGAAGCAATTGTGAATGGGAGTTCACTCATGATTTGGATCTCTGTTTCTCTATTATTGGTGTATAAGAATGCTTGTGATTCTTGCACATTGATTTTATATCCTGATACTTTGCTAAAGTTGCTTATCAGCTTAAGGAGATTTGGGCTGAAACAATGGGGTTTTCTAAATATACAATCATGTCATCTGCAAACAGGGACAATTTGACTTCTTCTTTTCTTAATTGAATACCCTTTATTTCTTTCTCGTGCCTGATTGCCCTGGCCAGAACTTCCAACGCTATGTTGAATAGGAGTGGTGAGAGAGGGCATCCTTCTCTTGTGCCAGTTTTTAAAGGGAATGCTTGCAGTTTTTGCCCATTCAGTATGATATTGGCTGTGGGTTTGTCATAAATAGCTCTTATTATTTTGAGATACATTCCAACAATACTGAATTTATTGAGAG
>NW_012106031.1:543547-573256 GCF_000951045.1 Mandrillus leucophaeus | reverse complement strand
TCAAGGATCTAGAACTAGAAATACCATTTGACCCAGCCATCCCAATACTGGGTACATACCCAAAGGATTTAAATCATGCTGCTATAAAGATACATGCACATGTATGTTTATCGCGGCATTATTCACAATAGCAAAGACTTGGAATCAACCCAAATGTCCATCAATGATAGACTGGATTAAGAAAATGTGGCACATAACACCATGGAATATTATGCAGCCATAAAAAAGGATGAGTTTGTGTCCTTTGTAGGGACATGGATGCAGCTGGAAACCATTGTTCTCAGCAAACTATCGCAAGAAGAGAAAACCAAACACCACATGTTCTCATTCATAGATGGGAACTGAACAATGCGAACACTTGGACACAGGAAGGGGAACATCACACAACAGGGCCTGTTGTGGGGTGGGAGGAGGGAGGGATAGCATTAGGAGATATACCTAATGTAAATGACGAGTTAATGGGTGCAGCACACCAACATGACACATGTATACATATGTAACAAATCTGCACGCTGTGCACATGTACCCTAGAACATAAAGTATAATTAAAAAAAAAAGAAAAAAATAAAGATGAAGGAGGAAATATTGAAAGATTTATATATACATATTATATATATGCTATAGAAAAAATGTGACAATCTATTTCAGACTGAAGAAGAATTTTTTATGGTTTTGGTAATTAAGGGTAGAAAATGAATTTAAAAAATTAACAAAGAATTATGCAATTTCATAATTATAGAAAATTGTTCAAGAAAGCCAGCTCCTTAACCAGAGAATTAGAATGTTTAACAAACAACTGTCAAAATCTTCCGTGAGAGAAATATTAAAGGTCATCCTCTCAGTGAAGACTCAGTAGTACAATATGTGTACAAATATAGATATTATTTCCCAGATTAACAAAAGGAAATAAAATAATTGTTTTTTAAATTTCCAAATTGCTAAATCCGGACTATGTACCAGCACTCTTGGAACTGACACTTACTTCAAATTAAAAGCAATCCCTAAATGTATAACAGTCATATCAACAAATATTAATCTACCAAATTGTGTGGCTTTCCTATTTCTACGCTGTTCTTCATACTAGACAGTCCTGAAAGGAAAGCGCTCTTGCCAATACGAACTCCACTCCTGAAACATCAAAAGTGCTCAGAAACTAAGTCAGCTCCATTGTTCCACTTTGGTTTGAGTCCCAAATATATTACCTTAAAAACACAAAACTTCCACATACCCATTCTTTATTGAACAAATCTTGAAAAGCACATGTAAGTAGTGTTTTCTGCGATAGATGATAGAGGTAAAAATGACCTAAGACAATCTCTTATCCAACCACCTGGCTCCACATAGGTAAGTTCTGATTTACTGCTTCCATGAAGAGTAGACTAGTTTTTAATAGTTCTAATATCTTATAATACATTGTAAATGTAACATCCCAAATTAAAACCCTAATTTATTCCTAATTGCTGGACATTGTCTTTGACTTATACAACTTTGAATCTTTTATAACCTGAACCTTTCAAAGTATGAACCTTTTAAAGTGAAGAAAAGCCTCAAGTCTGAAGAAAAACTAGGAAAGAAAGGGGAAAAAAAATCCAAGCCATTTGTGTACTAGCAAATACTGAATAAAAAGCAGCTCATCGTAATAAAATCAAGGAAATTTCATGTTTCAATTGTATTACTAATAAAAGCTAGAAAAACAAAAACAAAACTTTCTTTTTTTCTGAACAACTAGCATATAATCTAAGAACTTTATTTACTGTTGGAAATGTTAACGCACCAAAAATTCTTTTAAAACAAACAGACAAAAAAGTATATAAGCAACTACCTTAGGAATAGGATTCAGCAGAACTACACCCGATTTCTTAGTGATGACCTGTTTCGTTGTATAGTGATGATCTATAAGTTGAGGAATGTTTGAAAATCCAGTGCCCTCGAATCGATACATGTTCTGGAGAGAGAACAATAAGGTAGAATAAATGTGAAGACATTGCTTTAGAAAATCTACATTCATTGACAAATTAGATTCCATTCTTAAAAAAACTATAATTG
Organism: Mandrillus leucophaeus; assembly: GCF_000951045.1. Lineage (NCBI taxonomy): Eukaryota > Metazoa > Chordata > Mammalia > Primates > Cercopithecidae > Mandrillus > Mandrillus leucophaeus. Next base: position 571,210 of record NW_012106031.1, on the reverse strand, counting down.
CACAACCATGTGAATATACTTAACACTACTAAACTACACCCTTAAAAGTTATTAAGATGATAAAAATATAAATAAATAAAGCTCTGACATGTTTTAAAATTCTACCTTGTGAGAGATAAATTAATCTTCACAATGTTTAAATCTAATTCAAATTGTTGAAAAATAAAAAATCTAACAAACAGACCTGAAATGCATTTTGCTAAAATGCTAACCAAAGGAAATAAAGCATGGGATACACCCGAGTTAACGGACAAGATACACGTTTACATATGTCTACATATGTGTCCCATTTGATAAAACTTTCAATATCAAAAATAATGTCAAAAATATAAGGAAGGATATCCAGTCTGATGGTAAATATTTTAATACATCTGACCATTTATTTTCTATCTGTTGATACAGTATTAGTTTGCTTTTTATAGTGGAGTATTCATTTATTATTCATTACCAAAAACACTCATTCATGCATCTTTGATAAAGAAATAAAATGCACCAGTGACAAAACTGCAGATATCAACATGCCCAAATCTTAGCATTTTAAAATTGCATATCACTAGGTAAGGTGCAATTTTCCCCAAACTCCTCCAAGACCCTTTTTCTCTTGTTTTCATATTTCAAATTGGCCTATGAGTAGGTTGTCATATGGATAAATTGATAGCAATAAACCTGGCAAATTAAAAATACCCTATTGGCCATATTTTTCAATGCAAGAAGCATTGCAATGCAATGTAATAAACGCTTCCAACTGATAGTTCTCACATCCAGGAGATATATACCAATACAGATTTTGGAGTACCCCCATTTTAAGAAAATCCTGTGAAGAAATAAGAACTTTCAAAACCGACTAAATTCTATATTACTCGCATTACTGGAAGATTACTTTCCCAGTTGAAAGTTTAAAAACTCAAAGCTCTTTTTCCATACTAGAAAATAAAAAAGATTTAATGTATCAAAATTTAATTTATATAAAACTTCTTAAATGAATATTTCTGTTTCATCGAGTAATGAACAAACTTGCATTAGTTTACTTTAGCACTTAACTATGGAGTATAAATCAACTCAAGGCAGTTAGTGTTTGAGTCAGTTCAAAGCAGTTGTTAATTCATTGCCTAAAGAACTTTTGTACATAGTAGGCATACCTTCTATGATATATTAGCACTGATGCTTGAGAATATTTCACACTGAAGGTACTAATCTATTTATAATAATGTATGTTCTAGGTGTGCAAAACACCAAGCAAGATCTCTCAGTGTCTCAGCTTATTCCTTAGTGAAACAGAGATAATATTTGTACCTCCTCACCGAGTAAAAGAGTTGAATAACTATTAACATGCAAACCACTTTACCAGTATATGGTACATGTACTGGCACACATTCAATTATCAAATCACCAGACAAATAATAAATGTTAATGGACACTTACATTGATTCCTTATTTTTGCTACTGTGAATAGTACTGCAATAAGCATGGGAGTACAGGTATCCCTTTGGTATACTGATTTATTTTCCTTTGAATAAATACCCAGTAGTGGGATCACTGGATCATATGGCAGTTCTATTATACTTTTTTGAGAAATCTCCATATTGATTTCCATAATGAATTTACTAATTTACATTCCCATCAACAGTGTATGAGAGTTCCCTTTTCTCCACATCCTTGCCTGCATTTATTATTTTTTGTGTTTTTAATAATAGCCATTCTACTGGGATAAAATGATGTTTTATTGTGGTTTTGATTTGTACTTCTCTGATGATCAGTGATACTGAGCATTTTTTCATAATACCTATTGGCCATTTACACAACTTTCTGGAGAAATGTCTATTCTTTGTATTAAATGTTGTATTCAATGTCTTGAATGCAAAATGCATGAGTGCATAAGCTTTCCAGTATTCATTTCTATGCTGCCTTATTGGTTTATTTAATTTCACATCCTGCAAAGTATGTATTCACTTACTTGATTCTCGCAAAAACTCTTTAAGATATTAACCCCCTTTATTTCCTAAACCACAGAACAAGTAAAGACAGAGCTAGGACTGAAAGCCAAGTGTTCTAACTCCAAATATAGTGCTCTTTTTATTGATCTACTATTTAATATTTTTAACTCCTCTAAAATCTTGTATTACTTCATAACCTCCTCCTCTTGGAACACTTGTTGACTCATTTATTTACAGCTTCTATAATATAAACTCCTTCATTAGAATACAGTAGGCACTCATTAAATATCTGTTAATGAATTTCCCCATTTATTGACCCCTTCTAGTTAACAGGTATAGGAGGAAATGAACAGGGTAATTTTAGCTCATGGAAGAATCACCTGCACAAAATGAAAAAGAATTAAAACTCTATATCATCTTATACTGTTTGCAATTGCTTGAGGAGCTCAACATTATACAGCAAAAACTCACTAGAATAAAATTAGGCAGCAGAAAATCTGAGGCATTTAGTGAAAAATAAATGTTCTCATTTTTAACAGATATATTTGAAAAACCTCAGTGATAGAAGGAAACCGGATAAAACTATGAAATGTGAACTTGTAACCTCTTATTTTTAGCGTATATTATATTGTTCATTTTAGCCACTTAAAACAAAATGGCAATATTAAAAACAAGCAATAATTTGCACACTGACCCTTTCCATTTTGTTTCTAAGAATGCTAATTTAAATACTTATAGTTACAATTTAAACTAGAAGTGATAAGATAAATATTTCAGTATTACATAATACATATTTCAAAAATAGTTACTTTCGGAGCTTAGAAAATAAAATGAAACATTCATATAAGTTGTGGTTAACGAGTTTATACTTTACCTACAATCTTTCCTTCTACAATTCTCACACCATGTAATAAATATTGCCAACATGGTCACAAACTGTAATAGGGTAGGTTATCTAAATTCATAACTTAAAGGCATATATAAATTACAAAAGAGTTTGCCAAGAAAATAAAAAATTACACATCATTAGAAACAACAGAGTTTCCAAAACAGTAAGTTAGATGTATGAATGTGGGAAAATATGATTATCAAATTGAGGTCTGAATACTATGAAAAATTAACAAATAGTGTGAACATTATGATAGTGGAAATACTTTAATGGATATATTCCTTTTTACCTACTAGAATGGTATCTACTTCATTTAGCTATAACTACTAGATGTAAATGTACTAAATGCTACTGAATCCTATACTTTAAAATGATTAATTGTATTGTATGTGAATGTCAGCTCAAAAAGGTATGTTTCATATATATATAAACTTATTAAGAGGTATACGTGTGTACGTGTGTGTACATACACCTGTTACTAAGCTACCCAAGCCCTCAGGTTCATCTAATGATCATGGTTCAATTTTTGTAAGGCAATTAGTATCACCCTAGTCTCTAGACATAAACTGAAATCCTGTGGATAGCAATCTTGAAAATGCAGGCCATCTGAAATGATGGGAATGGAAAACAAATAGAGGCATCAATTCCTTCATATGCCAAAAACATTAAAATTCCTTAGTGGGTAAAGTTAAATTTTGAAATTACTCTTCATCTGTTTAAGGCTCAATAAAGAAATGTAACAAACATAGAAAGTAGTCTAGCAATGCTTAAATAAATTTCAAAAAATAAATTAGCATTAGAATAATCAATGTAAATAAATTATTTTTAATTCTTCATTAATTTCCATTCATTATTAATGCCAATAAACAACGGCTTATCTATAAAAAGAAAAAGCTTAATCTTTAATGTATCAAAAAACCAATTCAACCATCATCCCATTCATTAAGAAATTTCACTATCACTATTCAATAAAGTATTTCTTAAAAATCTTTCACGGCACCATTCTGAAAACAATTCCAAGCTCCAATTTCAAAAGTATAAGTTTCATAAACTTAAGTTTCTCTAGAAAAAAAACTTATAATAATCACATTGTTTTTAGTTTTAATTCGAAATATCTTTAATGTTCAAATTTAACAACATATTTTAAATAGCTATAGACTTTGATTTTGTAAACACTATTTTTAATTTAAAATATTACTAAATACATCTTTCCTTAAACATACTTAAATGTTAGCAAATTTTGAAGCACTGTATTTAAGAAATTCAGAAAAAAATTAAGTGCTAAATTTCAAGTGTTGCAGGCATTTGTCACAAACCATTCATTATTTTAATACAATTGTACCACAAAGAACTACATCAAAATATACATATGAACTAAACTGGGAACGTACATCAACATATTGTATGATAAAATGTCTCCTCTGTCCATCAGAATATACAGAAAGGACATATTCACCAGGTTTCCCATGACTCTCTCGCACCAAAAAGTCTCCTTGTTTTTTTAACAGTTCTTGAGCTTCTATTCTGGGAATTGCACCATGGTACCAGTCCTGTTCTGCCAAAGGCTTCTCACTGATGGAGATCATATCAGAAAGCTTAAACAAATATTAAAAAAAAAAAAAAAACTAAATTAGAGAAAATACTGATTATTTTCTAATAAAATTCATAGCAACTATAAAGGCTTCTTACAAATGTTCCTCCCTTTAATTGACCAATTAAAAGTTATATGATGAACCTAAAATATCTTTTGAAGTACTGGTGCTGAAGTTTACCACAAATACATACACTTCAACACTTTGTTTTATCTGTCATACAAAGGTAGACACAATATTAGCATTTAGAGTTAGCATTGATAATCTTATTCACCATGTCCTAAAATAAATCTATATACTAAAATTATCAACCAGAGAAATTACGAAGAAAAAGAGGGAATTAACAGAAATGTATCACAAAACAACTTAATTTTTATGTAAATGAAAAGCTAAGGTATTTCTTTTTTATGTAATTAACTCTTGATCACAGAGGTTCTGAGCAGTCTCATATGTTCCAGGAGCACTATCTCAGGTTTTATTTGATGCTGCCTTGCTGCTGTGCCTTCCTGTCCTTATCTTCACTCACCTGACTTAACCATTACCTCTGCCACATGGCTGGTCCTGCTTCTACAAAGCAATGGTAGATAAAGCCCTAGGAGAAATAGCATCACTGAAAACCACCAATATGCAATTACAAACACACGGCAAAGATAAGGAATGTTTATAAACCATGAGCATGGTAGAGAAAGCAAATTCTCTGTTATTTTAAGAGGCCAAATGCTAACACCAAGTCAGAAATAATTTAAGAGATGACTGTTATTTCCTTGAAATGTGCTAACTGATAGTAGATTAAATCACACATTTTCTGATTACAAGTAAAAATGTTGCTGATGTTATTGTTGTTTTTATGGCACACAGGAACTAAACTCCTCCAGATAGAAAGAGTACTTTGTGGATAAGGTGTAGTAATTTGAACTAACTTTTAAGGTTCTCAAAATACAGTATGCACAATGCCTCATGAGAAGGTAATTTATAAATTGGAAACATCAGAATTAATAATAAATGAAAGGCAAATATTCATATTCATATATGAAGTTTTACAGGCTGATATAAATTCTAGGTAGGACCAAAGTATGGTAATTCTGTAGTAAGTAAAAACTGGTTTTTAACAAAGACTTCATTGTTTTGTACCACTGAAGAGACCCAAAACTTACTGCTCAAAGTTCTATTTCATATTATCCAAAACCCATTCTGTTGGTTAAAAGAACAAAACAAAACAACAATAAAAAACTTGAAAAGTCCAAAATAGATCTCAAAGAAGAGCCTACATTCTGATTCTTACTTCTTCCACTCATATTAAATAACATTTTAAACTTTTAAAATATATTCAGGTTGTGACTATACATGGAAGTTTTGGTAAACTAAGTCTTTTTAATTTTCACACAAACTATGATAAACAATATTATATCATATTTAACATATAAGAAAAATATTTTATTTCAAAAAATGTTTTAACATATTCCCAAAAATTGTTTTAAAGAACAATTTTATCTAAAGGACCACCCATGACTATATGAGGTAAAAGAATATTACTTTTAAAAACAAACATAATCTACACAAAATTAACTTTTTGTATATACCGATACTAATAATTTGTAATTATTAAAGAAGTAAAAAATAATCAAACGTTTTCTATTTGTATAATCAAAAATTTTATTTTAAAATTTTATCATAGTGCATCTAATTAGAGTAAATACTAAAATTTTTACTATAATGGACATATTTCTGTCTCACTAATAGCAAAAGTGCTTATTTATTCAAAAGTTATTACTGAATACAAGAAATTCAATGTAACATCTTTGCAAAGGACTTATTTTTATCATTGTCTCTCTAAAAGGTCTACATAACAGGAAAGCATCCCAAACAAGGATGCTACATGTTGATTTCTTGTCCTAGCCAACCTATCCTTCCAAATTTGCATTTATTTCCAATTGAGAGAACACAGTTTGATGAACTAAGGTGGAAAGGTATATGAAGTACAAAAGCTCAGCCAGCATTCCCAGAAATTCATTTAAGTATATGATGAAGAACATGTATGGGGGAAAAAGTCATCTGGGGAAAGTATCTGAGTTTTGTTTTGTTTTTAAAAAACTAAATAGTAAGGAACTTATATTGCTATCTCATAAAGATCATACTTCAATTCTATAGGTTTCTTAGTTTCTTTGGGGGTAGGGAGGGAAGCTCAAAGATCTGTTATTCCCCATCCCCTATACAACACTGTTATGAAATATAAGCTGAACTTACTGTGAGTGTATGTGTGTATATACACATGTGTACACACATACACAGGGAAAAGTCACACATATCCCCTGCCTGGGTATATCAGGTCTTTCAAAGACTTCTCTGGAAGCACTGGAAGGAATATTCTTATCAATATGATTTGAATGAAATCCCAACACAATTTTACAAACTTGACAGTAATATATGTAGGATGCACCAGCAAAAAAAAAAAAAAAAAAAAAAAAGCAACATACCAAGAGCCCAGCATAATGACATCACAAATGAAACCAAGCTTTTTACCTCAAATATCCCATCTTTCTCAGCCTCAACAGACAGGGTTTTTCTTCGTTAGTAAATTATCTGAGATTTTTGCCAAAGATATGGGGGTAGGAGCAAAGCCTCCTTTTTAAGTTACAGTTAATACAGTACAGTTAATAAGTTATATTTAATAAGTTTTCCTGATTGATTGGGCTAGCTGTTTAATTAGTTATTTTCCCTAGATCTTGTTCCTAAAGAATAGTCCAGCAAAAATATACCAGAATTAGTGAAATTAAAGAGATTATTTTATATGAAAAGGCAATAAGGAAGCAGCACTTGAAAATTTTTTTTTCTTGGGGAAAGAAAAAGAGATTAGTTTTTCTCCTTACCCTAGTCCAGGCTAATTCTCAAGTATGTAATGAAGATTTGTATACCTTCACTCAAGCATTTGAGTATCAAGATGAGCTTCTTTTTGGGAGGCAAAAACAAAAGTGTTTTTTGAAAATAGTCTGGTCTAGATTCTATTAAAATTAATTACCCAATAAACCATTTTGAAAAAAGCAACACAAGAATAAAACAGCATCAAAAATATGCAAGCAAAACCCTTACTGAGCTTGAACAATCTAAATAAAACTTCAACACAAACTTCTTTAAATTCTGAATTTTTAACATAAAAATGACATTTAATTATCTTTTCTATTCTCATGTAAATTTAGTTATTAACATTAATTTGATAGTCTAATTAGTAAGTTATTCCAAATCCAGTTTAGTAATATACTGGGGTGACTATGAGTAATTTACAAGATTTTAAATATTTCTCAAAAATTCTGTAAGACTCAGCCGGTAGCATGGCCAAATGATCTAAGGCACTAGATTAAGATTTGGCCGGGCACAGTGGCTCAAGCCTGTAATAGCACTTTGGGAGACCAAGGTGGGAGGACCGCTTAAGTCAGGATTTCAAGACCAGCCTGGGCAACATAGTGAGACCCTATCTCTATAAATTTTATTTATTTATTTATTTATTTGAGATGGAGTCTTGCTCTGTCACCTAGGCGGGAGTTCAATGGCGTGATCTCCGCTCACTGCAACCTCTGCCTCCTGGGTTCAAGTGATTCTCCTGCCTCAGCCTCCCGAGTAGCTGGGATTACAGGTGTGCATCACCCCGCCTGGTTAATTTTTTGTACTTTTAGTGGAGACGGGGTTTTACCATGTCGGCCAGGCTGGTTTCAAACTCCTGACCTCATGATCCGCCCACCTCGGCCTCCCAAAGTCCTGGGATTACAGGTGTGAGCCACCACGCCTGGCCCTATAAATTTATTTTTTTTTTTAATTTCATAGGACCCCTTTTCTTTTAAAGCTATATATTACTTAGGAATTTTAGGAGGGGATGAGAAATCAACTGTTTACAAAAGATGGGAAACACTAGTATACTGAATGAGCCTGGTGGTAGTAAAAATTATCTTCAGTGAAAGGGAAATGTAATCATAGGTGGGAAAGTGTATTTTATGTCATTTCTAGTTGGATAGTTGGATCTAATTTTTTATTTGTACAGATATACTAAATGTTTAATATAAAATGAAAACAAAAAACAATGTTCCCCCTTCTGGTTTTTTAAAAATTTCTAAATAGTTACATTTGAATCTATTGAATTAATTTTTAAATAATGAAAAATAAGATATTCTGAATATTTGTACCTCAGGATCATTTGTGTTCAGGCTAGACAAACAGGATGTAAATTAGTTAAAATAGTGGTTCTATCTTTGGCACTAAATGACTATCTTTAATTCTACAAATTCTAATTGTTTAGCAGTAAAGCTGAATTGGCAGTTTTTTCATGGATATTATCAACCAAAAAAAGATACTTCAGCTAATATTTACATTCTATAATGAAACTAGCTGTAAAATTTTTATTCATAAATTTCTTAACAATTTTTTGTACTACAGTATTTGAGAATTTGAATTTGTTTGGTTCAATAAATAAATTTGTTTGGTTCAAACAATAAAACTGTTCTCTAGCATAGTAACTATACAGAATTACATGCTAATCAGAGATGAGCATTAGTACAGAATTCTTTCTAAAACTTGTATTAAACAAAAATAGACAACTAAGCCAAACTCAAGTATCAGGTTACTTCCACACAGTTTCTGTGTGGAAGTAACCTGATACTTGAGTTTGTCTTTCCTGGCCTGTCTTTTTGTACCTCTTCTTGGGTCTCTGATAAGGGACACTATGTTTAGCAAAATATAAATTTTATTTTACCTTCCTTTCTTTCTAACAGTTCTGCTTGTTTCAGTACCTTTGGGTTTCCTCCGACTTCTTTTTTGCTGGCTTCTTCTGTTCCCTTACTCATTGTTTATTGGTAATAACATGCTTTTCTCTCTTTACTATTTTTACACAGTTACTTTTACGATTGTGCCAGTGACTCTCACTCATCCTCTCTCATCATTTTACCACATTTTTGCTATAGTTTCATTTATTCAGTATCAAATATTCTTTCCTTAAACCCATATATTTTACATATAAAATGTGCCACAATATCAATAAGAACACATTTTCATCAATTAACTATATTCAATGCTAATATCTTATCACACATTGCAACAAAAACTACTACCAGATCATTGCGATATGTCAATAGGCAACCATATTTCAGTAAATGTAAACATTTATCATCAAGTTGGGATTGCCTGTGTAAACTTAGTATCAATCTGACATGATCTCTGTTACCTGTTTTAAGCATCTGAGCGAACATATAAACAATAGATTTGCTCCATTACAGTACCAATTACAGAATATCAATCTCAATAAGTCCTTTTAGAAAAATTACATGTAATACTTGTAATTCAAGTAATTCAAAACTTGAAATTAATAGAATATTTAATTTTCCTAAACATGATAGAATTCACTGTATGAGAGTGATATAATGCAAAAAATCTTTATTTTCCCTTGTTAATGACTCTTTTACATAATAATAAATGGGGGGAAAAGCAACTTAAGACTTTAAGAATAATCGAAGACAACTGATATTTAAAATGTACACTATTTAACCTGAACTTAACAACATGTCTTGATTAAAGAAAATATAAGGCCGATTTTCTAGACTGAAAGGAGAACACCGAAAAATAGAAGCAGTTGATGTCACGCATGAAAAGAGCTAAATTCCCCTGTGCCACTGGCGGAAGCCAAGCACTGTGACCCTGTATTACAACTGATGTACAACTTAACATAACTGAATGATGTTTCTAAAAAGCAAGCAAGCAAGCAAATCTTACTTACAATATTACTCTATACAAAGGAAGCACATTTCTACTTTCCAATATTTTGATTTTCTAAATTCTAGTACAAAGTAATTCTAAAATTAAAATAGCATCTATGTCAACAGAGTGTAGAAAATATGAATTTTAAGGAGACTGCTGTTGAAAAATTTAATAATTCTTCTGATATCTATATAAAGAACAAATCATTTTGACCAAAATGTGCTTTATTTTTGTTTCAAAGAATATTTTTCAAAGAGTGCTACCATCAGAGGGGCATTATTCACTCCATATATCAGTGATACAACTAGTATTCATGAGTGTCTGTAAGATGGAACAAGCGATTTGCTCAGCCACTCATTATAGAAATTCTGCAGTAGATGGATGGCCCTAGAGAAAGGGCAATATTCTTGACATGACTGGAACAGATCTCATTAAATATAATATGGTTTGAAAGACTTTCAATTGGAATGGACCCTCATGATTGCCAGTAGGCTTTTAAAATATGTAATTAGTACTGTCTAACATCTCTGGCCTTGGCTTCAGAGGCTTCAGAACTGAAAAATAGTTCTCAATGCAAAATTACAACCTCCTTAAGATGGGTAGATGCTAGATGTGACTGTAGCCTCAGTAATCTGAGACACTAATAAAAGGGCTTTTAACACCTTCAGTACACTGGAAAGGAAACACATGCTTGTAGCTGATATAACACATTAAAGTATTATTCTGATATTATATAAAATATATATTATATATTCTATTACATATTATATAAGTATATATTCTGATATATATTATATATTATGTTACAATATTCTATTATCATAACAATATTAAACATCTGATGACATCAAATAGAATATTCAGATGAAAAAAATTCTGCTATCAGCTAAAGTCTTAAGTTCTTTCTTCTATTAAGACTGTTGATCTAAGCATTACATTAGACTGTCTTTAAAGGGAGCTCTACATTTTAATACTGTTAAAAACAGAAAAATCGTTATGTCAAGTCCATTGTGATTAATTCTAATTTCATTTTCCTATATATAATGCATTTGCTTTATTTTATCTAAAATTATGCTTTAACATTCTAATTTTTGTATGTTTACTTGCATAAACAGTGATTCATAGTTGTTGCATTTTAATGATTTTAAGTTAAATATGCTTCCATATGCAAAAGACTGAATTTGAACTCTTAGGGAGGCCGAGGAGGGAGGATCACTTGAGCTCAGGAATTCAACATCAGCCTGGGTAATACAGTGAAACCTCATCTCAAAAATAAATTAATTAATTAAAATAAATAAATAAAATTTTGATCCTGTACCTCACTCCATATACAAAAATTAACTAATAATAATCAAAGATGTAAGTGGTAGGACTAAAACTATAAAACTCTAAGAAGAAAACAAGGTTGAATTATCAGTATAATCTTGGATTAGACAATGTTTTTTTTGACATCAAAAGCACACAGAGTCAAGGAAAAAATAAATTGCTCTTCAGCAAAATCAAAAACTTAAGTGTGTTAAAGGACATCATCAAGAAAAGTGAAAAAAAAATCCAAACGGTAAGAAAAAAATATTTGTAGATTATATGTATAAGGAGCTTATTTTCAGAATATAAACTCTTAGAATTCAACAATAAATAAGCAATTTTTAAATGTGCAAAGAATATTACTAAACACATGTCCAAAGAACACATGTAAGCTGCCAATAAGAACATGAAAAAATGCTCCACATCATTAGTCATTAGGAAAATGGAAATTAAAACTACAGTAAGATACTACTTCATGCCCACTAGAATGTCTATAATATGAAAACATTAAAAATAACAAGTGTTGGCAATAATGTGGAGAAATAAAAATATTCATATATTGCTGATGGGAATGTAAAATGGTACAATTACTATGAAAAACAGTGTGGCAATTCCTCAAAAGCTTAAATAGAGAATTATTACCATATAACCCAGAAATTCTACTCCTGGGTACACACCCAAGAGAAGTGAAAACATACAAAAATAAAAACACTTGACAATGAATGTTCATGCAGCATTATTTATAATAGCCAACAAGCTGAAACAACCAAATGTCCATCAGCTGTTGGATAGACAATATGTGGTAAATATATACAATGGAGTATTATTCAGTCATAAAAAGGAATGAAGTACTGTCACATTGTATAACATGGATAAACCCTAGAAGAATTATAAATGAAAGAAACTACATGCAAAAGGCCACATATTGTATGATTTTATTTATGTATGTGAAATATCCAGTGTAGGTAAATCCATCAGGACCAGAATTAGACTAGTACTTGTTAGGGGTGTATACACTGGAGTGCCTGGGTATTTGAGGGGGAAAAAAACCTCCTTCTCCAAATAAATAGAAGACCTAATGCTTTAGAGAAATGCTTCTGTGTGTTTATTCATGTGTATGAGATGGCCAAACCGCTGTTACTAAAGATAACTAATACTCAAGCACTACTGTGATATGTCAAACCCACATTTCAATGATTATCAAACAGACTTCAATTTTATAATCAAAATGCTCTTTAAAATATAAATATACATATACACTAATACATTTTTAAAATATATATAGTAATCCCTACTGTAAAAGGGTTATGTTTCACTAGGAAAGAATTGTTTATACTATTCCTCCAGTAAGACCTCAAAGTACATAAAATGTTCCTCATAATTATTTGTATATTGTAAAGGAAGCCTATAATTCAAGTTTATTTCTGTATTCCCTATGTCAGTGTTACATGGGATTTTACTATACACATATATAGACATTCATATGCACACAAAAAGTTAAATTATGCACTTATCTTTCCATTTGTAAGTGCAAATTTATACACACACACACACACACACATTCATTAATGCATCAGAAAGAAGTTAGACAATGACCATTAGTAGCACAGAGAGTTAATCCTACTTACTGCTGAAGAGCTCAGTGCGGATTTTGGAGACCTAATTATTCCAGCAATTGAATGACGAATAGATTCAAATTTGGATAGCCTCTCCTTTCTTTCCTGGAGGGATTAAGAAACAAGCCTTCAGCAACAGTAAACTATCCAATATGTATACACATTTATGTATTTAGGTACTTATCCACAGCTTATCCATCATGTCTTCCAACTAAATAAAATACAAACTTCCTCACATTAAAGGTAACAAATAACCAAATACACACAAACTCTATAGCATTTTACTTTACTGACCCCTCAACAAATGTCTTGATTTTGGGGAAAGAAATAGAAATGCATATAGCAATTCATATAGAATTCATATAGATGAAAACAAGAAATGCAAAGGAAATTCACAGAAAACCAAGTATTAATTAACACATGCAAAAAAGAACACAAGCTATAAGGAACCTATTTAACACAGACTATTTCAGATAGGACTATAGTTGTGAAGCAATTTCAAATAAGAAAAAATAATCACACACACACAAAAAAGGAAGAAAAGTATACGGAATACATTTTTTAAAGGTGAATTTCACTTCAGTACCTAAGAAGTTTCCCAAAGATTCACATGATGATAATGACCATCATGATGATCATAATGACCATCATGATGATCCTGAAGATAAGGAGAAAGGCGGGTGGGAGGAGAATGAAGTAAAACAAGAAGGTAATGGCAGACCTGCCTACCACCAATCCTACCAAATCCAGATTGCTATTTGCCATACAATGCATATTTCTGAATATCGTATACCATAATGATGAAAACTTTTCCTAAAATTTCAAATCTTTAGGACCATTTTACAAACATAAGTGAATGAGGTAGGTAAGAGGGCAGAAAAAAAGAGGGAAAAAAGAAAAAAAAAAGAGGGAAAAAAGAAAAAAAAAAAGAGGGAGAAAAGAAAAAAAAACAAAACAAAACCAAAACTAGGACGTAAGAAGGGCACCAAGAGCAAAGGATGTGTGGTTCTGTAATGGCAGCACTGGTCAATTTTCCAACGATGACTGTATTTCAACTGCTAATCAGCAGCAGACAAAAGAACAAGAGATCCTTCTGTCAAGCACACTATTTCTGTAGGTCTTCCAGCATTAGTGATGCCCAATTTTACTTATGGAAAATAAGTAAGCAAGTCACAAATAACATCTTTTGTTTCTTTTGTCTCCAATACCTAGGGTATATCTCTGTAATAGTAAATGTAGACATTCTTGGCCACATGCTTTCTCCCAAAACCCTTTGGTAATATCAAAACAAAACATTTTCTAAGTGAGTAATGCTAAAATTACCCAATGGATTAGAATTATCTAATAGAGGGGTCCAGTTAGGGCATAAAGAAAACTTTAAAAATTGTTCCCTTATATTAAGTTACAAAACATAACATATTGTGTATTAGATGGATACAATTAGTGAAAACACCTTTTCATATGAAGGTTCTTTTTAGATAGGTTGGCCTAAAAATATATTATCAGAAATAATAATGAGACCTTAAGTTTCATACAGCAGCAATCAAAATGCAAATAGGGTTAATAAAACATTCCAACCAGTGTTGGATCATTTGGTGCTCAGATTTCTACAAATAAAATGAAACTCATTTACCATGTAGTTCCTGTCTGTGTAACATCTAGTAACAGCTTTAAATTACAGTCTACCTAATAACACATCGGACTGTGCTGAATTCATTGACAGGTTGATTTTCACATCAAAGAATCAAATGGCTACTTTTAAAAATTAAAATAAAAAAACTTCCCTTCAACTGCCATGAATACAATACCTAAGTTTGCTTTTAGGCCTGCCAGGGCTGGTGATGATACACTCATTTTACTTACCTCAAGTAATGGCAAGATACATTTTCCAGATAAAGGAGTTGTAGGAATTAGTTCTGGCTAAAGGATGGCCCCTCACAATGGAGGTAGCAGGGGACTAATGAAGGGGTGAAGGGAGAAGCAATGTTATTAAATAATACCTGATATTATAAAATAATATTCTGATGAGATGCTCAGAAAAAGTGCTGTTAAGTTCAGCTATTACCTTGGCTTGAAAAAAAAGTTCTAGGTACAGTATCAGTTTCACATCTCATTTAAGAATAGTTTTTCATTATGTTAAAATTAAATGAGACAGTGTATGTGTTTGTGTGTGTGTGTGTGTGTATATACACATACACATAAAACTAAGAGACTGGTTCATAATAATTACAAGTGTATCTATTATCAATTAAAAATAACGCTATGCCAGGCTTGGTGGTTCATGCCTGTAATCCCAGCACTCTGGATGGCCAAGTAGGGAGTACTGCTCGAACCCAGGAGTTTGAGACCAGACTCGGCAACACAGTGAGACCCCATCTCTACAAATAGTTTTTAAAAATTAGCCAGATATGGTAACGTGTGCCTCTAGCCCCAGCTGCTCAGGAGGCTGAGGTGAGAGGATGGCTTGAGCCCAAGAGGTTGCAGTGAAGCCAGACTGTACCACTGCACTCCAGTCTGGGCAACAGATCAAGACCTGTCTCAAAACAAACAAAAAATAAAAACAAACCGATAAACTCTATTTAAAAAATACCTAAATTACTTAAAGTAAAATCCTACCTATCAAGTTTTGAAATTATCCTTCATTAGAAAACTGCAGTGAAACAGGCTCTTGCACTGCAATGTTCCATTTAGTGCCCCCATCCCCTGAGCACTAAAGCACAAAGATACAAAGGCAAGAATTAAGGTTCTGCTGATTGGAGTCGCTCTGACAAAGAAACTAAGCTCTAACCAATGACTGCCTATCTGGCTGCTGTAGAAAGTGACAACCTCAACCAAAAAGCATGTAACAGTTCTGAAAGTGAGGTTCTGAAAGGAGGCACTAAGATAAAGGAATAACGTTCTTGAAGTCAGAAGCGATGAAGAGTATGAGTCTGAGCAAATTACTCAACTACCCTTGCTCTCAGTTTCCACATCAGAAAAAAGAAAGGCACTAGGCTAGATAAAATCTTCATCTCAAAAATTCTGTGACTTTTATCCAACTCCCCATCATTTGTGTTGCATTGATCATTAACGAAAACCCAGAGAAGAGTTTCATGGTACCAGGCTGGCAATCAGTACTTTCCTTAGAGCACTGAGTCACAGTTAGCCTGAGGTACCCTTAGAATATGAACCAATGAGATGGCTGAACTATCATGAAAGGAAGACTTTTATTGTTGTTGTTTATAACAGGTCTTTAAAACAAAAACTGAATATTATTTCTCACAGACTTATGTAAATAAACCCAATCTAATAACATTCTTGGACAGAAAAATGCAAGTGATTATTTGGCCCTGTAGGAACAGCCAGCGACTTATTAAAATCAAGAGGCAATAAGAATCAAGAAAAAGATAATATTCATGCTCAAACTCCAGGCTGAGTGCCAAATATCTTAGGGACTTCTTATGCCAAACAGCCATAAAATTCAGAGGGATTTTGTGAGAAATAACTGCAGGAAATTTATAACCCCAGAGAAGACTACCTTCTGAAAAAATTCTACATTATAGATCACTCATAATATAAATGAAATACTGTAAATATCAGTATGTCCTTCATTTAAAAAAAATGCATTTAGAAGTAACCTAAGGTTTTGAAAATGCTGATTTGCTGGGCACAATGCAAGATACATAGTTTCTATTTCCATCAGGATACAGAATTTAAGTATTAAAACAGTTTCTAAATGATTTATTTTAGCAATAGGGTTTCCGACTAAAGGCAAATCATTTTAGAAGTATTCACTCCTTAGTAACTTAGTTTGTCATGTTGTCTTTTCTCTTTGATGCTTGCATATTAAGACTATTTATAAAAAGAAAGAAAACCCCCTTGCTAAATCAGGCATATTCATTTTCTGAAATAATGAAATTAGAAACCAAATACACAAAAGAAACATCTGAATGATTATTAAGATCTTGTTTTAAAACAACAATGCTAAGGAAACCTACAGTAAAACAGAATAGAGTTCAGTGAGATCTAGGTTGTAAAATGTCATAAATCATTCCTTTTGCTTTCTTTATTCTGTATCTCTTAAATAAGATGTCTGTAGGGAAATAAGACCCAAGAAGAAGGCTATAATTAGCTTCCGTCCTATTCAAAAGCCAGTTCACATTCCATGGTGCTTTTCCCAAATGTGTGACCAAAATGGCTAAATAAATATTTTTTTAAAGACTACTTTTTAGAACAGTCTTCAGTTCATAGCATAAGCAGGAGGAAGGAAAAGATTTTCTCATATGTCCTCTGCCCCCACACATGCACAGCCTCCACCATTATCAGAATCCCCCTCCAGCGTGGTGCCTGTGCTACAGTTGAGAACTTTCACTGACAAATCATGATCACTCAAGAGTCCATAGTTTTCATTAGGGTTTGCTCTTTTCGTTGTACATTCTATGGGTTTGGACAAATGTTTAACAACATGTAGCCCACACTGTCCTAAAAATCCTCTGTGCTCTGCCTATTCATCCATCCCTTCACCAAAATACAATTTTTATAAATTATCCAGTACTACAAGATGCACACCAATCAGTTTCCTGATGAGCATCTCATTGATACAACAACTTAAGAGCTGATAAGACTTTGCTCAGTAAACAACTGTGTAATTTGTTTGTATGAAAAATTGTAACTATTATAAATTGAATTATCAAGGTATCTTAACTAAGATTCTGCTTTTGGTACAATTTAGGGACATAACGATACAGCAGTAAATTTTTCTACTTGACTTAAAACTAATAAATTGTGAGACAAGGAATACCTTATAATGAAAGTATTATTTAATTAAAGACCAATGTTTAGCAATCAAGGCATTTTACCAGCTTCAGTTACACCTTCACAAAGTCCCCAGCTCATTCCTCCATTTAACAAATTATTTTGATAAAGTCAAAATAACCTCTTTACCATTCCCTGCATACACTACATACGCCTCCTCACTGCAAGTTCCCTATCTCTTGTCTCCACCTCTCATTGTCCCTTCTTTTCCCTTTCTACCTTACCATAATAAATGCTCATAAATATTAGCTATATTTATTTTTATTTTACTAGCAACGACAAGGACCATTGGGCTGTTTTCACCTTCTGGCTACTGTGAATAGTGTTGCTATGGACATGTGTATACATGTACTTGTTTGAATATCTGTTTTATAGGAGTGAAATTGTAATTTCATGCTTAACTTTGAAGAACAGCCAAACTGTTTTCCTGGTGGCTGAACCAGTGAGGGTTTCAGTTTTTCCACATCCTCACCAACACTTATTTTCCCTTTTTCTGATGGACAGTGTCTGAAAAGATGAGAAATTTCAGTAGAGATGCTAGCAAATAAATATAAATTCTGGAATTGAAAAATATAGTATCAGAGTTGAAAAACGCATTTGATGGACTTGTTAGTAGATAGACTGGACACAGAAAAGAGATTGGTGAGTGTGACAAGCTGCTTGTCTTCATTTTTCAAGGGTATTTTTACTGGATATTGAATTCAAGGTTGATGTAGCTTTTCTTCTTTTAGTACTTTGTCTTCTGACCACCACTGTTTCTGTAGAGACATTATCTACAATTCATATCATTATTCCCCTATCCATAATGTATCTTTTTCCCCCTGGCCATTTTTATAATTGACTATGATATCAGTAAATGTGATTTTTAAAATATTTCATCCTGCTTACGCTTTGTTAAAATTTCATGGACCGTTGGGCTGAAAGTGTTGGAAAGAATTTGATCATTAAAACCTGGAATTTTTACCCCCATATCTCTCTCCCCTACATTTGATATTATTCCATGACCTCAAACACTCCGTTATGTTTTTTCACTTTTTTCTTTTTGTTTCAATTTGGATACTTTCTACCAACCTGTCTTTACCTCTCACTGATTTTTCTAGTCTATCTAACAAGTCCATTGAATGAAGCTCTCAGTTCTGATACTGTATTTTTCAATTCCAGAATTTCCATTTATTTTACAGTATCCACATCTCTACTGCAATTTCCCAGCTTTTCAGACACATTTTCCATCTTCTCCACTACATCCCTAAGCATTTTTGTAACAGCTATATTAACAAATGTCTCATAATTCCAAGATCTGGGCCATCTCTGAGTCCGTCTATTTTCTTGCCTATGGGTCACATTTCTCACTTTTTGGTGTGTTATATAATCTTTGATTGTAGGCCAGACAGTTTGTATAAAACAACAGTAGAGTCTGAATTCAAGAATATTATCCTCAAGAAAGGGGCATACCCACTCCTTTTTTTGTCAGGCTGTTGGAGAGTTGGAGCTGTAGTTAATAAGTTGGGTCTAGCCTTTGCCACAGTTCTAGTTTAAATCAATTGCCACAGCCTTCAAATACTTTGAGAGAGATCAGTTTTCCTTCATCTAAAAATAAAGCTGAGCCATGATGAGATTCTAGCATCCTCCCTCGGCTTCAAAGCTGATCCATTAGCTTTAGGAAATACAGGAGATCTCTCCCAGCTTTACAGTCTTTTGGGTTGGGGAGGGAAGTCTCTCTGCCCTCACCCACTACTTTATGTACCTAAGAAGACAACTTTCAGCTCTAATACACATTCCTCAGCCTAGTCTTTGGAGGGCCATTGCCCTAGACTGTGAAGACCCAGCATTCCCTACAAAGAATCAGTTTGGGAAAGGGCTCTTATATTCTTTTGTAAGTGAAACCCTAGAGTGCTCAGTTCTTCTGCCTGAACTCCTCCCCACTCCCACACCCCCCACCAGACACACACCCCACACACCACCTTTCTGATGTGTTGAGGATTTCATTTGAAGTATCTCTCTCAAGTCTCCTTCTCTGATCTCCTCCTTCACTCAGTGAAAACACTTGCGTAAGAGCTGGTGGACAGATAGTGCTTTGCTCTGTGGGTTAGGCTCCTCTAGATTCTAATCTTTCACATCAGCCTACACCTGACACTACAAATATCTCAAAAACTTTTAAGGATTCATCTGCTCATACAGTTCCACCAAGGATGAAAGTAATCATGGGTCTGTTTTTTCCTACAAAAGGCCTGTCACTTTTTGCATGTAGGTTCATTTAGGTTTACTTCTGTCCTTAGCTCTCTGATGAGGTTTCCAAAAACTATTATTTTGTAGCTTATTTTGGTTGTTAGGCAGAAATGATGGTCTCTTGTGACTTTCCATATTCAACCTGGATATAAATTTCATATGCTTTTCATTAAGGCCAGTAATTTATTTAATACTCGTGATCATTTTACTTTCCTTTATTTATAAAGCAGGAAAACATAAAACACCTTTTATGGTTATTCACTAAAAAGTCCATCAAAAAGACCACTAATTTGCCAAAAGCTACAGGTTTGATTTTGACTACCATTTTCTATGACAGTCAATTACTACACAGTTCAAGGCTACATTCCTCAGAAAATAATTTAACAGGTTAAAGACCACTGTTTCAAAAGTTTGATATGTTATTTTGTGGGGTTTTGTTTTGTTTTGTTTTCCTTTATTGATGGGTTTCAGGGGATAGGGAGGATGAGTTTTATGGGTTTTGTATTTGCTGCAGAGGACCTCACAAGGACACGATAAAGACTACTAAGTACATATTTCATTTTTGTAAATGTTTTAAGTTTCCAACTTTATCTAAAAAGTTCCTGAATGGTTTTAATGTTTAGTATTCTTGTACTGCACATGCATCAATAATCCTCTTATCAGAGCTCCTTTTGTTACTGGAACTAGTAACTGGGAACATTTGGAGTTTCAAGTCCTCAGTCAAGATTTTATTTATTAGAATGGAATCAGAAACTTAAGGACCTAAACGAAAATCCTAAGATTTAATAAAAATACAGAAAAATTAAAATTTTTAAATAAAAAAATGGTAGTTATAATATTGTACTTCTTTTATCAGCTAATAAAATCCAACCAGGAGATACATTTTAGAAAGAAATCAGTCAGATTCTAAGTGCTTGTCCCATCCTCAGCCTCTCTGAGAGAAACTGTCACACTATGGGACATCAGTACATCCTGCCTGAGAATGAAGTCAATACAATAGAAGGTAGAGCTGAGAAATGAAAACAAGTGCTTGACGACATGGTTTGAACTTCTGTGTATATCCAATTATGTGACTGGGTAAACTCTTTTATGTTTTAACTAATCCAACTTGGGTAACTATTGTATAGAACTAATATAGTAGGTTTTCCTGGAATATCAATTACTAATTAAAGATTTTCAATAAGCAACTTCAAATGTCACAATGATCACTAACAAAACAATATACTAACTTACATTTTTAGGTTTTAGACACATTTAATTTTAACAGGAAAAGAAATCTTTTGATATTGATATATATTAATGTAGATTAAACCTTCTTTATAAACTATATATGTTGTGATAATTATTCTCACTTATTCCCATTAATTTAACAGTTTCAGCACATAACAAATAAAACAACTGCTCAAAAGTATAGGAAAACCCTAGTTTAAATGGCCGTTAATAGATATCATAGTACAAAAGGTTCTGTAGTCCCATAGATTTTAGAAATGCACAGTTAAACAAATTTAAACAGATTCATTAATGCAATATGTCTCAGAGCCTTAATAAAGAATTACTACTTGCATCTTTTGGGAGAGAAAATATTCCACAACATACACCTCAGAAGGTGCTGTCACAAAGCTTTCAATCTGTAGGGGTGGGAGGGGAAACATTTTTATCCTCTCTACATCAGTCATGGCTTTTCCTTGGACACTATCATCACATGGAAGAGCTCTAAATTTAAGCTCCCCTCTTTTTGGCCACAATCTCCTATCCCATCAGTTTGCTTTCAACCAGTCACACTGTAACCATTTTTCAATCTCACTGGAACTCTTAAGTCTTGTCGTCTCCTCCTTTCTCCCAATCAATCATCTTCTCTTCTCTTCTCTCTTTATTTAACTTAGATGCCAGGCTACATCATTTTCAATGATACTCTTGCCAATGTTCTAAATTCCCTTGCTATCCTGTCTCTTAGGTGCTCCCTTGTGGCAAAATCCAACCCTGGATGGATCCAACTATCTGCTCTCTCTGAGTTCGCACCCAAGCAACTAAACACTGTTACAGAGTATCACATGATTACTAACTTCAAATGGGCCCTAAATATCTGGCCAACTCATTTCTTATTTTCCACTGTCATTGTCAATCATTTCAAACTTTTCTTACTTTTCTATGTCTAAAACCACCTTTTTCCATACCTTCTAGCTTCTATAGAATTAAAAAAGGTAGGAACCTCTTCATCTTGCCTTTTCAAAGCTATAAACTTCTCTACCTTCTATAATCTCCTTCCCTTTTTTGAAACATGGGGCAGATAACTCCCATCTAAGGATTACCACTCTACTTCACTTTGGATCTCATTGCTTACTGATCTCCCAAGAACCTTACACCTTACAAGAACCTAACGGATCTCTGAGGTACCGTCAACCATCCCTTCTCAAATGGTTCTTTCCCACTAGTCCATCAGTTTTTACATATATATATATATATATATATATGTGTCATAGGAAAAAAAAAGGAGGGAAAAGAGAAGGAAATAAAGGAAGGAAAGAGCAGAAGAAAGGGAAGGATGAACCTCTCCCTTCACCACATACTCTGTTCCAGCTACTGCTTGCTCTTTATAAAAAAAATTCCTGAAAGGGTTATATATGCTCACTGTCTCAATTTTCCCTACTCCCACTCATTCCTCAATCTGCTCTTATTTGGCTATCACCCCATAACTACACCAAAGCAGATGGTCTTAGGAAACCAACAGACTCCATTTCACCAATCTAACAGACACATCTCCCACTTCTCTTACTTGATGTCTCAACACAATTCCGCTCTATTGACCATGTATGCCTACATGAAACGTTTATTCCCCTACCACACTCTCCTCCAACCTCTCAGACTACACATTCTCAGTTTCCTCAGCAGGCTCACCCTCCTCTTTCAGGTCATTAAATGGTAATATGATTCTAGGCTCTACTGGTTCCAGGTTTCTTCTTTACTCGCTCTGTACTTTCTCCCTAGGTGATCTCTTTTATTTCTCAACTTCAATTACCACCTGAACCAAGCCTACTCACAAAATCTGCAATTTAAACTGTTTTAATTGAGCTCCAAACTTGTATGTTGGAACATTCATGTGACTTCTACTTAGATATGAAAGTCAACATATTACTGAACTCATAATTCCCAATGCTGGCCTTTTATCGGTTTCCCATTTCAATGAATGGTACTAATACCTCTGTCATACAAGCCAGATATCTGGAGGCCCAAGCACACACTCACAATATAATCTAAACTAAAAGAGGGCAGGGGGATTTATTGTTTTTTTTTTAACTCAAATTATTAAACTATTAAAATAAATGCTATATATTAATGATGAAGTTAAGCAAGACAGGAGCTATTAGACACCATTTAAATAGCAAATAAAAGGGAATATATTTACTTGAACTACTGTTTTGTGCTAAGAAATCTCAAATGACACATAAGAGAAAAATGAAATTAAAGTACTCAAATTTAACCCAAGTCATTCCAATTATAGGTAATCTTTTTAACTCAGACTGATTTCAAGAATCTGCAGTTATCCCTATTTAAATGGTAGGAAATTCTCAAAAACAACAGGAGAATACTATCTTGGGAGTTAAAAGATATTTTCCTTTGCATTTTTCAAAGAGATTGATTTTTCTAATTATTTTAATTTGAAAACCAGTTTATTGTACTTATAAACAGCTAAAAGTGTTAATACAGAGAATATTTAACTTCTTAATAAAATAAGTTCAAGAAAGGCATAGTACATATCTAGAAATAAAAATGTATTATTTAATCCAGACATTACCAATTACCAAATCTTATAAATAACACCTCCAGGGCTTAATTTTTATCAATATGAATGTAAGTTAGAAATCTTAGGACCAGGTCTCTATTTCTATGTAATAGGCTCTAGTCTGCTTCAGTTAATAAAGTACCCATGAGAACTGTTGTATACTGGGTATTTTCAGAAGTTCATTAACTATTACGTCAACAGGCAATTAAGCATAGGAGAATCGATACGAAATAAACAACATAATAAACCACTGGCCTAAAGCAGCCATTGTGTAACTCCTAACATCAGACTTACAACCATGAAGATCTCTGATTAAGAGTCATCATCAAAACTACAATTATTCATCTAAAAATTAACAATGGGTACTCACCAAATAACTGTATCAAAGGTTTAGCAAAATTATTAAAGATAAAATAATAGCCATTGATATTTAAAATTGTATTTTTTATATTAAGCAGAATTATTTTCCTTGCATAAAAAGTTTAAATATTGAGAATTTGAAAATCCTCTCAATCCCTTTGCTCCCAATGAATCCCCAGGTATTTTCCAAATAGTGTGAGCCAGGACTGTGAGCCCCAGAAATACTAAGTGATTTGCTGAACATCATGTGGTCAAGCAGCCGAAATTTAAATTCAGCATTAATACAAATTTTTTGCTATTAATCATTATGCTATTTTGCCTGCCTTGAATAGTTCTTGCAAGACACAGACCTCTTATTTCCCAAGGACTCTTTCCCAAACCACTCAAAAAGTAATGCTGTTTGAAGTCTGCTCAATAAATGTATATTTAATTGCTCCAATAACATAATAAACAGAGGACTTTCTGGTCTCACAATACAGATGTAAACACTTGATTCAGAATCTATGTTCTAGGTCTGGCTTTGACTCTAACTCGGAGTTGGACCATAAACAAAATATCTGTGCTTCTGGCAAAAGAAAAATATTTTATAGTATCTTCCAGTTCCGAAATACTATGACTCACAGAGTAGTACTCAAAAAATTACTTGAATAAAAGGGCAGAAAGAACCAGCTTCTCTCAAGTTAAGGATTTCACCCACAACCAGTTTTAATTTTTGAGAACTTTCTTGATAATTAAACAGAAGAGAGACACAAACTGTAGGTGGGTTAGATGTTGACCACCACCTCCCCCGACCCCGCTCAGAAGATATTTCCACTAAGAACCTGTGAACGTAACCTTACTTGGAAAAGCAAGTTTTACAGATTTAATTAAGTCAAGGGTCTCAACGTGAGATCATACAGGATTATCCAGGGGCCCTAAATCCAATGACAAGTTTCCTCATAAGAAGACTTAGAAGAAGAAGAAACACAGAAGGTGATGTGAAGAAGGAGACAGATTACAGTGATGTGTTTATGAACGAAGGAACGATAGGATCTCCAGCAGCCACAAGAAGCTAGGATAGAGGCATGGAACAACTCTCATTCAGAGACTCCTGAAGGCATCAACTCTGGCAAAACCTTGATTTTGGACTTCTGGCCTCCAGAACTGTGAAAGAAGATATTTCTGTTGTTTTCAGCCACCAAATTTGTGGTAATTTTTTTATGGAGGTCCTAGACAACAGCACATAGCTGACAAAGAATCACTGCATATTTACCTTATAATCAGCAGCTATCTTAAATGTCCAAGAAAAGAAAAATCACCCCTATATGTAATATATTAATCAGGAAAATGGGTTAAAAATTGCATGATTCACATAGATTCCATGCAATAAAAATGTGCATATATGCTTTTTTCTTTTTTTCCAATCCTGTTCCTTCTGTAGAAATATGCTTTTGTTAATCTTTCATTGCCCATCCAGTTTTCAGAACATTATTATCTCTAACTAAAGTGACACCTTGCCCCAAAATCCACTGTCAGAAATGTAGCTGTACTCCCAAAGATGTTTTTTCCCAGCAAGAGCCCTGATAATTCCAGGAAACTGTACAGCAACATTTACAGCTCAGCAGTAGCAAGGTCACTGGATGATCTCCCTCTGGCTATTCACCCACCCACAGTGCAGTAGCTGGAAAACTAGCTAACTTTTTATTTGCTTTGCTAGCGTCTATTTTCACAGTAATTAGCACATGTGGTTTGAAGTTTCTTCTCATATTTTGGAGTCCAATATAGTTGCTGATAAGACATCAGCAAAGAAAGGACTTTAAAAAGCAACCAACTCCCAAGACAAAAATAAGTTGGTCAATATACGTTCATGTAAACAGGGCATTACTAAAAAGATTAACATTAAAAATAAATGTGAAAATTACTGGGCCAAAATTTTTATTCTATCACATTTTTTACAAAGCTGTCATATAATGAAACGGTCTTAAATAGAATCAGTGGTAGAAGGAATCTTCTGTGTTAAAGATTTTCTATTTCAGCTTTTTCACTTCATAATACATGAGAAAATGAAGGTCAGAGGGGGTGAAGTGACTTGCACTAAGGCACAGAGAAGATAACAAAGTAACTCTTTGCTTACTCTCTTGGTACTAAGCCAGGTTGCCTAGATTACATACAGAAAGCCAAGAAAACGCTGGGCATCAGTCATTCACTCAAAATCAAGAAAAGTATGCCCTCTCTCACCACTCCTATTCAACACAGTACTGAACAATAATTACAATCAAATTGATAATATTATATATAAAACTATGGTTAATTTATACCTAAGAATTATGCGCTATTTTTTTTTTCCCGAGATGGAGTTTCAGTCTTGTCTCCTAGGGTGGAGTACAACGGCGCATTCTTGGCTAACTGTAACCTCTGCCTCCCAGGTTCAAGCGTTTCTCCTGCTTCAGCCTCCCAAGTAGCTGGGATTACAGGTCCCCACCACCACACCCAGCTGATTTTTCTATTTTTAGTAGAGATGGGGTTTCACCATGTTGGCCAGGCTGGTCTCGAA
Organism: Mandrillus leucophaeus; assembly: GCF_000951045.1. Classification (NCBI taxonomy): domain Eukaryota; kingdom Metazoa; phylum Chordata; class Mammalia; order Primates; family Cercopithecidae; genus Mandrillus; species Mandrillus leucophaeus. Next base: position 544,444 of record NW_012106031.1, on the reverse strand, counting down.
TTCCTGACTTCAGGCATGCACTATTTTTAATACCACATCTCAAGAAAAGAGCCATTTTTGGCCTGGGATGGTAAGAGAATTTAGACATGAATGAAAACTATGAAATATTAATGACATAAAATGATCAGAAACTTAAAGATAAAACAATAAGAGGAGAGGCCCTTGAATATAAACACAGGAAATTTTGGATCCACATTTCAGAAATGCTTCGTTTAGTGACACAAATTTATTAAATTTCAGTGTAGCTCAGTGAGACACCAAATGATTTTTCTATTGTAAAACACATGGAAAAAACAGAGTAATATCACTATTGCTGAAGTTTTAAGGGCTACATGAAAGAAAACAATCACAATACACCATTTGAAGTCTCTGTTGAAAAGAGAATACTAACTTGCTTAGAAAAGGTCTCAAACACTGACAGTAGCACTAACTATGAGCCAAGCACCATTGCCCATTTTAATCTTCTATGAACACTATATAGCAGGTCCTGTTATTATTCTCATTTTAAAGATTAGAAAGCCAAAGCCTGGAGTGGTTAAATAACTTTTCCAAAGATAACAATAAAAAGTTCTTATGCAGAATAAGAATTCTTATAATCAAAACTACAATGTAATTTAAGCCAAGTCATATTTTTCCTTCCCTACACTGATAGAAGAGCAACAAAATTATTCATAGAACTAATGGATTGGGCCAGGCCCGTTGGCTCACGCCTGTAATCCCAACACTTTGGGAGGACAAGGCAGGTGGATCACTTGAGGTTAGGAGTTCAAGACCAGCCTGGGCAACATGGTGAAACCCTGTCTCTGCTAAAAATACAAAAATGAGTAGAGTGTACTGTTGCTCACTTGTACTCCCAGCTACTCAGAAAGCTAAGGCAGGAGAATCGCTTGAACTCAC
>NW_012106031.1:536589-539657 GCF_000951045.1 Mandrillus leucophaeus | reverse complement strand
ACAGAAAACCAAACACCGCATGTTCTCACTCATAGCTGGGAACTGAACAATGAGAACACTTGGACACAGGACACGGAACATCACATACGGAGCCTACTGTGGGGTGGGGGAGGGGGGAGCGATAGCATTAGGAGATATAACTAATGTAAATGACGAGTTAATGAGTGCAGCAAACCAACATAGCACATGTATACATATGTAACAAATCTGCACGTTGTGCACATGTACCCTAGAACACAAAGTATAATAAAAAAAAATAATAAAGCATTTACGGTTGTATCTGTCCATATAATTCTCAAATACCAAATAGATGCAATTTAATGCCAGCCTTTATTGTTGAGTGTTCTAAAAATCACGCCTAAGTTTTCTGCTAACTCTTGATTAAAATGAAAATTATTTTAATAAAGTATAAGGTTTTCAATCTTAGGAAAAAAAGATTATCTTGAAAAACCAAATTATGTATTTCTGTCTTTTTAAACAGTTCAAAATGTACATGGTTTGACTTTCTCCTGATGACTCAAGGCTACGAGATTGCTTTGTAATTACTTCTATCTGTATTTTATAACTTTTCCCCCCGATATTTTAAAGTATTTTTGACTTGGAGACAAGGTCATATTTCTGGAACATTTTTTAATCAACTGGCCCTCTTATTGTGTTACTATTTCCCTCATTCATAGAAAACCTATCACTAGAGAGTTATTCATTTCTTGACAGCCAGACATTTTTAGTGACTTCCTTTAGGAAAAAAAAAAAAAGAAAAAAAAAGTCACCTCCTTCTTTGTAAGCCCAATTCCTTAAAATGATCATGTACCTTATTTCTGTTAACTTAAATGCAAAGGAAAAGCCAACCTTGCTTTGGGTGAAATAATGCAACAGATAAACCACATAACCAAGGATTTCTGTGATTCGAGTAAATAGTATCTTAGATGATGTCTGGATTCCAGCTAGCAACATCTGGTGAGATAGGAATTGACTTACAAGATGTAGCTACATCTAATAAAGTATTTATACTTTGTTCTGTCACCACTTACAATGGATTAGCAATAACACGTTCTGGAACAGAGTAATCTATTTTGGTGTGCTTCTTTAATTAAAAAAAAATTATTGGCAAAGAGAGACTTTAAGGCAGCCAATGCTTTTTCACTACCACAAACAAAACAAACAGTCTGTTTCTACTAATTACTGCAGGATATACACCTTTATGACATTAGGAATATAGAAATATCTTACCTGCTGTGATTGAATAAAAAGGCTAAAAACCACTTCATACTTTTCCTCTTTCCCAGTCCCCTCACGATAAGTTATAGTCTATATCGGGGGTAAATTTTTATCATATATTCACAGTGTTCACATATCCCTACAGATACATTTATTCATCAAAATAAAGTTTATACAAGACATTTTTAAATCCATAGAAAAGTATCATAAAAAGCAAACTATAAAGACTCTAAGGATTATTTGGCTAAAATATTAGACACATATTAAAGCATTCACCTATCATTACCCTTTTGATTTATTTTCTAACTTTGACCATACTTTCTACTGCTCCTCATTCTCTCTCACCCACTTCTTTAAGAAAAGAGCAAAAACAGTTTATACGTATATAAACTTCATATATATGTATATGTACATAAACAGTTTATATACATATATATGTATGCATGTATATGCTTTCAAGGGAGATGCTATATAAAAATTATACCGTTCACAGCTAGAATAAACCTTTTGCTAGAAATTAATTAGAAACTGAGCATCCAAAGCAGTACCTAAAGCTAAACAATCAGAAAGGGCAATGTGAAATACAATTACCTTATTTTCTCAATATGTTTAACAGCCATTAAAATCAATTCCTTACAATATTTATTTTATTCTTATTAAAAAGTTGAGCCCTATAATACATTTCAAGAACTCATGAATTTATTTTCATAAATACTATTATCACATCACCAAACACTGAAATATACACATAGCTTTAAAATATTTTGTGACATGATTGCCAATCGGCAGCAGTAAAAGCTTTCTAAGAATTCCATCAGAAAGTATGGAGCTGGCAGAAGGGAAAGTACCAGGACTTCAAAACATAGATATTTACAAAAGCAAGGGGTGATGGCCAGATTTTAAAACCCACTAGAACATCTAATTGATGCACTAGAATTCTACCTTCATAAACTCAGTGCCACAAGAAGCTCCTGCATTTGGGAGCAAGCACCTTCTAAAACAGGAACAAACAAACTACAGTGATGAAACTAGCAGTACTGTGCTAAGTAATATTATCTATTTTTGCCAACATTTTACTTACTCTTTCAGTTAGGGTTGCTTTCAGCTACTGCGGCAGGAATATGTCTAAAATTAACCTAGATAAATAAGGTTTTATGTGTCTCATTAAATGAAATTTGTAAATGAAGTAAGCAGTTCAGAATTGGTGCCAGTTACTCAACAGAAACAAGAAGAACCTAAGAGCCTTCTTCTGTCTTTCTTAGAAAAAGTCTCTTGACCTAAATTTGCTTATCAGTTATCATCCTTCAGTGAACACTATTTTTAGATCAATAAATGCAGAAACTAAATTTGAGGTGGGTCTTTCACATGACTGCTAAAGTCATCCCAAAATGGCCAAAAGTAGAAAAGGAGACTAAAAAAGAGAGTACATGTATTGATGAATAAGGAGGAATGAAGAGAAGTTCCAAAGATTTCAACAATGAGCACGGATACAATGCAGTACAACCAAACTCCACAAGCCTTGAAAACACAAAGACTTTCACACGAAGGTAAAGGAATAATAAAGCCCACATTAATAGCCACTTCTCAATGCTGAATTACATGGGATACGGGAGAATGAGCAGTCTTCTGTTGAACAGGAAGTTTGCTTATCAGAATGAGCTTTCAAAGGCCAAATTTAAAAATTCTTAGAAGATGGAAAATTGTATTATAATAGGTGAGGGAAGTGAAATCCCAATAAAGAATCGATCTACCATACATAATACAGTATCAATATGACACACTACTTGGAGGGAACAGATGACCCAGAAAAGCAGCTTGAGGGGCTATGGCTTACCCGAAAACTAGGTTTA
>NW_012106031.1:534488-535849 GCF_000951045.1 Mandrillus leucophaeus | reverse complement strand
AAGGGGAGGGGAGGGAAAAGGAGGAGAAAGAATTAATGGGTAGGGCCAGGCATGGAGGCTTATGCCTGTAATCCTTTTACTTCAGGAGGCCTGGGCAGGAAGACTGCTTGAAGCCAGGAGTTTGAGACAGCCTGGGCAACAAAATAAGACTGTCTCCACAAAACATTTTTTTTTTCAGTTAAAAAATGTTAAAAAAAAAAAAAAAAAAAAAAAAAAAGGGTACCAATGTGTTAATATCTGCAACTGCTTCACTGCTTAAGAATTATACATAGATTCAAAAAAAATCCATAAATTATCTTGAGGGTGTAAAGGTACAAAAAACAAACAGCTAATTATTAGATATCTTAAAACTTCAGAAATTCACAATTTTTAAAACAATAACTTACCTTGGAATTAAAAGGCACTAATGAAATGCCTCATTGAGCCATACCTTTAAAAAGATTATCTTCAAAAATGGATAAATTCGTGGACACATACACTCTCCCAAGACTAAACCAGGAAGAAGTGGAATCCCTGAACAGAACAATAGGAGACTCTGAAATTGAGGCAATAATTAATAGCCTACCAACAAAAAAAGTCCAGGACCAGACGGATTCACAGCCAAATTCTATCAAAGGTACAAGGAGGAGCTGGTACCATTCCTTCTGAAACTCTTCAAATCAATAGAAAAAGAAGGAATCCTCCCTAACTCATTTTATGGGGTCAACATCATCCTGATACCAAAGCCTGGCAGAGACACAACAAAAAAAGAGAATTTTAGACCAATATCCCTGATGAATATCGATGCAAAAATCCTCAATAAAATACTGGCAAACCGAATCCAGCAGCACATCAAAAAGCTTATTCACCATGATCAAGTGGGCTTCATCCCTGGGATGCAAGGCTGGTTCAACATATGCCATCAATAAACATAATCCAGCATATAAACAGAACCAAAGACAAAAACCATATGATTATCTCGATAAAGAAAAGGCCTTTGACAAAATTCAACAGCCCTTCATGCTAAAACCTCTCAATAAATTCAGTATTGATGGAACATATCTCAAAATAATAAGAGCTATTTATAACAAACCCACAGCCAATATCATACTGAATGGGCAAATACTGCAAGAGTTCCCTTTGAAAACTGGCACAAGACAGGGATGCCCTCTCTCACCACTCCTATTCAACATTAGTGTTGGAAGTTCTGGCTAGGGCAATCAGGCAAGAGAAAGAAATCAAGGGTATTCAATTAGGAAAAGAAGAAGTCAAATTGTCCCTCTTTGCAGATGACATGATTGTATATTTAGAAAACCCCATCGTCTCAGCCCAAAATCTCCTCAAGCTGATAAGCAACTTCAGCAAAGTCTCAGGATACAAAA
>NW_012106031.1:492287-524398 GCF_000951045.1 Mandrillus leucophaeus | reverse complement strand
ACTAGTCTCATCTCCAGAGGAATGTCAGTTTCTGATAAAAGGACAACTTCTGCCTAAAATATACTCTTGTGAGTCAGCATGTACCTTATGGTGGTAAGAATTCACCGAAATAAATAAATAAATAAATAAATAAATAAATAAATACAGAAAATAAAAACAAAAGATGTCAAGAACATCTGTATAAAACACAGAGGCTAAATAGTGACTCCATAAGAATACAAAGGCTTCCTATGATCAATTCAGGTATGTGTAACTGAATATGTATGTCTCCAAGTGAGTGTAGTAATATGTATGTCTCCAAGTGAGTATAGTAACACCTGACTGAGCAGACTGACAATGAGAAGTACTTAAAAGTATATTTTTAGGTTTATCAAGAGGTGTCATTATACTTACATCAGTATTAGTTAATAACCAAAGACAAATTATCAAGGCAATGGGTAGAAGTTCATAATTATGAGAGTTCAATTAAGTATTTATTTGTTGAATTGTTTTAAAATTTCAAGAGTCAGTGTGCATCCTTATATGTAATGTCTTCCCAAGGATGGTGGCTGGTAGCCATCAAAGCAAAAATTCTTATTCTATTTACTCTAAACAGAATTGACATAAATGAGAAAGATAATAAAGTTGTAATCTTTTCTACTTTACTTTGAAGATATGTAGTAGAACTAATAAAAGAAGAAAGTTAATAAAATTTAAGAGGATTAAGAACTATTTCAAAAATAAGAAAAAGCACCAAATTGTTTTGAAAAGACAATGACGGTATGTATAAAAAATGCATAGAAAAATATTAAAGAAGGATAATAAAAGAATGTATATCAGAGATTGAAGATTCTAATATAAAAGAAAAAAGTTAATAAAATTTGAGAATTAAGAACAATTTCAAAAATAAGAAATAAAAAGCACAAAATGGTTTTGAAAAGACGACAGTGTGTATAAAAAAACAGAAAAATATTAAAGAAGAAGCATAAAAGAATATATATCAGAGATTGAAGAGTAACAAGAAAGCAAGACTTTTCTTAAAAAAATTTAAGTTATGCAAGTCACTAGCTAGCCATGTGAGTCATTAATTATCTCGGGCTTCAGAGACATTATTATATATAAAATGATAATTTGGAGAAGACAATCCCAATGGATTCAATATCCTCTAATATTTTTATAAATTTATAAACCAGATAACGCAAAACTTATGCACACGAGTAATGGTCATTATATTTACAAACAGTACTTATCCAATAATATAGGACACATATTTGGAACACCATAAGCCAAATACTGGATGTAGTAATATTAAAGCGAGAATCGTGTATGCATTTCAACTATCTTCAAAATAAAGAAAATATATAAACTTCTTCGGCATTTACAATTCTTATTTGAAGGCCAGAATTAGGTTTTCCTAATATAGTGAATCTGGAAAAAGAAAGCCTAAAAAAGAGAGGCATTAAATAAGGGACTCAAGAGAATGCAGGCAATTAAGTTTAAATTGTCAAATGACATACAAATATAATTATTTACCAACACAACAGATTGAAAATAGGGCTATATTCCTATTAGTAACAGAAATTATATTTTATACATTAAAAGAGTAAGGAATTAGTGTATTCCAAGTTACTAAATTAAACCATAAACACTGATTATAAAATTAGCATTGAATTATACAGTTACATATCATAATGAAAAGCTTTACCAGTTATTGTCACCAACTATTAAATACTTATGTTCAAGAAAAACATTATTATTTTCCTTTGGTGGCAGACATTGAAAATAACAAGGCTAAATTGAGCTCACCAGCCAGAATAGAAACTGAAATTTGAAAAATAGAAATCTTAATACTATCTTTGTTGAATATTCAGTTTAAAATCTGAGCCATGTTTCTCCTCAAATAGTCGATAAAACTGCACTGTCTTTTACTTTCCATGTATTGAAATACTGGAAAGGACATATTTTTCTCAAAACTGAGAGGTGAATTAAGGAAACAAATGAAATAAAATACAAATGGAAAAGAAGCCACTTTTATTTTTTTCAATGACTTTGGTTTAGCATCTGAGTGACAGCATTGTTCAAAAGAATTTTGTTTACCCCCAGATACAGAAGTCAAGAGAAATTATCCTCCCCATTTGAAGCAGCCGCATAAAATAGATGACCTGCTGGACTCTTAGATAATGTCTAGGCCCTGGGTAAAGTAGGCCTGAAACAGAACTTCCCCTTACCTGATCTCTGTGGACTTCTGATGTAGAAGGCTCAGAGCTGAACATTAAAGCACATGTTTTACAGGATTGGGAGCCGACATCAGGCTCCAGCTGACCCTTACAATGAGGACATTTCATTTTCTGCTCCATCTCAAAATTTAGCTAAGAGATAGTGACAGTGGGCCCAAGGAAGTCAATTTACCAACAAACCTTCCTGTCTGAGGCAAAAGCAAGATAGAAGAGAGGTGCAAATCTGGATCTCCTATTTCATACTATCTCCCCCTGTTGGCACGGAAGTATACTAGTCAGTTCTGGATTAAAGGTACAGATACAGCCAACAAATGTTGCGTTTTCAAGCAACAAAGAGAAAATCCTTGTACATTAAGTGAATATACACTATCTAAGAAATAAATCTCTGTTCTACTTGATTTTTATTATTATTATTATTATTATTATTTTTTGAGACAGAGTTTCACTCTTGTTGCCCAGGCTGGAGTGCAATGGCGCCATCTCGGCTCTCTGCAACCTTTGCCTCCCAGGTTCAAGTGATTCTCCTGCCTCAGTCTCCTGAGTAGCTGGAATTACAGACGCTCGCCACCACGCCTGGCTAATTTTTTTTTTTTTTTTTTTTTTTTATTTTTTGTATGGATGGGGTTTTACCATGTTAGCCAGGCTAGTCTCGAACTCCTGACCTCAGGTGATCCGCCCACCTCAGCCTCCCAAAGTGCTGGGATTACAGGCGTGAGCCACTGCACCTGGCCTTTGATTTTTTTAATTAGATAAATAAAAATACCTGATTTTATTCCTAAGAAACATATAGAAGTCTTCTTATTTTAGGTTTTTAATCTCAAGGTCTCTGAGAATAGACCAAACTTTCAAGCAGTTCTTGAAACAAAACCTTGCAGATAGCTGTGCTACAAAGCTTTTCTTAATCCAACGTGTTTTAATTTTTTTTATTTTTTATTGAGGTATAACTCTCTAATATTTTATAATTCTTCTGTTCAAAGGTAAAGAATATAAAGTATGTGCAAATGATCTCTAAGGTCTAAACAGAAATAAAAATTTTAAATTTCCTTGCCACAAGAATGTACTACACTTAACACACAATGAAGTGGCACAGCTAGAGAGGAAGTAGAGTGGGATACTCAAAACCATAAATGTTTAATCGGAAAGTAAGGCTCCACTTTTGATAACCTATTCTATAATAATTTGTTAATTGTTTTATAAATCTCTGCTTTATTCATTCATTTTTTAAAACAAATATACAACTACTAGATGCCAGGTATATTCAGGTATTGTACAGAACATTCTTTCTAATGGACCAAAGTTCAAGAAACTTTATGAAAACAAGTAAGAAAAACAGAAGAGAGCAAGAGAGTCAAAAGTCTTACCCAGTAAAACTTTCCCGGGTCACAATTCTAACATAAACATCTCCTTCTTTAAACTCTGGCTCCCTTTATAATTAGATGTAATAAAAAAAATTTTTTTTTTAAATTTTCTTGCCTCTTAGGATAATTTCCTCTAGTTTTCTTGGGGGGTATTCACTTTTTATATTTTATTGTTATTGTCTGCAACAATCATTCTTTATACCACGTCCATCAAAATAAATCTCATTTTGTATACTGAGAATAATTTTATAAAATTTTACATTTAATAAACAATAATAGACAATATAGAGTAAAGAATTTTTAGGAGCAGGCATTGTTCTTGGCATTTTAGATGGATTATCTCATTTAATTCCCCACATTAACCCTATGAAATAGTTTCTATTACAAGCCCTAGTTTACAGATGAGAAAACTGAGGTGAAGAAAGTTTAACTTGCCCAAACTTACATAGCCAAAAAATGACTGATGCCACATATTCAAATCCAAGCAACTTTGTTCCAGAAACTATGCAATTAACTATTATACTATGTTTCTTAGATTAAGTCCCTGCTCTATTTCACCAAAGGTATTCTTTTGCCAAAAAAAGAGTCTCCAAAGATAAATTAACAATTTTTTAATTTTGTTTTTCTACTTAAGTGTTGATACATTCAGTAAACAATATTTACAGTTTCTCAATCATTCCCTGCACTCATTCTTCTCTAACTGTAAACATAATTTGAATTTTATACCAGAATAAGTTTATATTTTCATTAAAATAAAATTATATTTTCCTATATTTTATTCCCTGATTGGTTTCACTTATTTATTTTTTAAATATTCATTAAGCATTCATTAGGTGCCAGGCACTTACCCAGGTTCATAAAATCATAAAACATTAAATCTGGAAGCAATTTTCAACATTAAATGAGTTGAAATCAATGCTTACAGTCAAAGAATATAAACTCTTAAGATGCTGGATTTGTTGCCTGGTCTAGCCCAGAGAGAAGTTAATTTTGGTGTTTCTTTGTTCATCATCTGTACTCACTGGTTTTGCTCTTCACAACTAGAAAACTTTAATATCATCTAGATACCTCACTAGGAAGACCCTCCTCTTTCAGATCATTTATAAAGACAATAATCACAACAGATGTTGTATTAATTCCCTAGGGCTGCTGTAACACAGTACGAGAAATCCGGTGACTTAAAACAACAGAAATTTATTATCCTACAGTTCTGGAGGCCAGAAGTCTGAAATCAAGGTATTAGCAAGGCCATGCTCCCTCCAAAACTTCTAGGGGATAACTCTTCCTTACCTCCTGTAGTTTCTGGTAGCCCCAGGCATTCTTTTGCTTGTGATAGCATAATTCCAATATCTGCCTCTGTCTTCACATGGCTGTCTTCCCTGTATGTCAGTCTCTCTTCTCTTCTTCTAAGGGCACCAGTCACACTGGATTAGAGCTCACCATATTAACTAGTTTACAACTACAGACCTTATTTCCAAATTAGGTCACGTACACAGGTATTGAGTATTACAACTTAAAGATATCTTTTGGGGGCACATAATTCAAACCATAACAGATGTGATAATCAATTGCTGGGGCACCTTGCTCTTTATACTTTTCCAGTCAAATAGACATCTATTCCTACTTTTTGGCTTCTGATTTTAAGCCTGTTCTTGGGTCATGCTAAAAGCCCATTTCCCATTTCAGCAGTGATTTAACATTTAGTAACCTTTGGTAAAAAACATTGTCAATGTATTTTCTGAAACCTAAGTAGCTTATTTTATATACACTACCTTCACTAAAAAAAGGCTCTAAGAATAATCAGTCAGGTATGATTTCTTCCATTAAAATGTTCCCTATCCCCTAGGAGATTATTTTGCATAAATATTTGGTGACTCTATTTGTTGATATGAGTTCTAAGAGCTTGTCTAATATTCAAAAAATATTTACTTAGCCTCCTCTACATAGCAAGCACTGTACAAGGCAGAGGAAATAGTAGTAAACATAATGAAAGTGCCTACCTTTTTAAAGCTACAGTCTGAGGAACAAGCAGGGATTATAGTAGAAGACAGATAATAAAAACATACATACAAACCATAATCAAATGAGTTCATACATACCAAAGTACATATATTAGTATTTAATGCATGGAAATATTTAGAACTAACCTTCCACAGAGTAAATTATTAGAACCAACCTACCACAGAGTAAATTCTTAACAATTGTACTAAGAGTTGAAATGGTAAAAATACTAAAGTAAGTGCTTTGCAAGAAAAGGAAAAAGGCAATAAGATAAATAATGATGGCAGGGGTCAGATAGGGTCTATTACAGCTGAAGTAGTCAGAGATCTCCCAAAGAAGTATCATTTGACCTGAAATTATCAAAAGAAGGCAGTTGGTCATATGAAGATCTGGGGAATAAGTATTAAAAGGAGATAAAACATAAAGGCCCAGAAATAAGAAGAAACTTACTGTACCCAAAGGACAATAGGACCTCAATGGCTGGAGTGTGATGGGTGAGGACTGGTAGGAAATAATGAGGGGAAGTAAGCAGGGATGAGATCATCTAATTGAGTTCATGGTGAGGATTAGAATTTTATTCTAGTTATACAGGAATACCAATGGAGGGTCATAAGCAGGAGAAATATAAAATCTCATTTATACATTAAGATAACTCAAGCTATTATACAGAAAATAAAATGTACAAAGTGTAAGGGAACAAACAGGTAAACTGGCTGAAGTAGTTCAGACCTTAACTTATGGTGAATTTACTAGGATGATCACAATGGATATGTTATCAAGAGGTCAGATTTGGGATATATTTTGGAGGTAATATCAAGACAACTTGCTAATAGGATTTGGAAAAAAGTGAACACAAGGGTGATTCCCAAGATTTTGACTTAAGCAATTGACTGAAAATACCCTTTACTAAGAAGACTGTAGGAATGGCAGATTTGAGGGTTTTGTCTTCAATTTAAGATTATCAGTCCAATTATTGTATGAAATGATCAAAGACAATCTTTATAAATTAAGTTCACATTAAAAATGTCTTATTCATTCAAATGAACTGTCATACCTTATATATGACACCAGATATAGCAAATGATTTAAAATAATTATAACAAAAGCATTCTTTCTACATATTTAAAAATCAAGTTGCAGGGTGATAACTTTTGGTAGGTAGGATTAAAAAAGGGAGGCCTTCACATATAAATTTTAAAACTATATGCATTTAATTTTATTTTTAAAACAAGGTGATAAAATACCTCAATTTCAGAAATTTGATTTTTCTGACACTGAGCTCCACCTGCTGGTAATTTCTTACCTTTCAGTATTACATAACTAAAAAGAACTAAAATATCTATGCTAAGGGGACTGTTGTCTCCAAAACGAAAATACTGAAAACTCTACTTAGGAGGCATGAAGGAAACATCTTCTTTCTTTATAGCTACCATTTATTGAACTTAGCTATATACCAGGCACTGTACTAAACATTTTTGCAAGCGCTATTTCACTTAACTTTCAAGACAATTCTATGAGATGACTTGTCACTTTTAACCAGTAAGGAATCTTATCTCATAGAGGTTATGTGATTTTGCCTGTGGTGATACTTTAATAGCACAGAGGATTTGAACTAAAGTCCCTCTGATTACACATCTGTTGGCTTAGTAACCATGCAACATTGGTTGTATAAAATAGAAACTTCCTGACAGAGAAACTTTCTGTCAGCTTCTCTGACAGAAAAACTTCTGTCAGGAAGTTTCTATTTGAGTTTGAACCTGCCACACCGATTCTGATAAAGTTCCTTAATCTCTTCACGCTTCAATGTTCTTGTCTGAAGGGCTGGAATAACTCCTTTGCAGGACTGTTTGCCAGTAGTATATAAAGTATGTTATATATATAGCATACTGCTTAGCACATAGTGAAGAGTAATTAAGGATTAGTTCTTTTAGTAATTTTTGTTAAATGGCATGTTAAAATTACTTATGAGGCTTTATTGACAAATGTCAATGAATCAAATTAAGTATCTCTCAAAGAATCTTTTGGAAACTTTAAATTTTTCCATTTTAATAGTTACCAAATAAATTTGTTTAGAAAAACTCTCCCTCCAAAATAGAACATGTTTCATACAATAGCTAAATTTTCTGTACTCTTTACTCATCTATAAAACCTACAGAAATACTGATCATCTATCAAGCTATCAAAAAACTCTACAAAGTGAAATCAAGATAACCAACTACAAGATCCAACTCCGACTTAAAAAAAAAAAGGTAGAAATAGTAAGATATCATCAATGAGTAAAATGTAAAATGAAAATTGTTAGCAAAAGTCGAAGTTTAACACTAAAAATTACCCTTCAATCATCAGCAATATTTTTTAATCCTAACAAGGGAAAAGACTTGAATAATTTGTGGGAGTTATAATTTCACAAACATAAACATTATTTTTAACATAGAAAATATCTAATTGTTTAAAAATACAGCTTCAAAATTTTTGAAACTCAGCTAATGAATTAACTAATAAATCCTACTAATTTTACAGATCTAGCCTCAAACAAGTATAGAATATCTGCAATCGAGAGAGAACTCCCCTCAGAATACAACTGAGAACTCCCCACAGAATACAATTATCCATTGCATATCCAAACTTCAGCTGAGAGAAGTGACACTAAGAAATGATTGTTAAAAACACACCCAGTCCACCACCCCATTATTCTAAATCTAGATTATATTATTGGATAAAATCAATTTAGAGACTGCTGCATTCTTAGGCCCATATAGAACCATTTTGATGTCATGGCCTCCACTTTCACTGATGGATTCTAGATTCTGCAAGAGATGGCCTTACGAATCTCCTTCTTACATTAGCTTTAGTGATATTGTAAAGGGCACTGCCACTACAAAAGTCAGAATTAAAGCCTCCAGTAAGAAATTCTATTAGGGCTCAATACAATGAAAAGCTTTGCTTCCCCTGCAATGTGACATGCTTTCTTTTACTTAAGAGTGTTATATGACTTTATCTCCCTTTTCATTTTGGCCTTTGGAAAGCTTAGAGACAAAATAATAGCTCTAGGGTAGTAACTATACATACATCCTATAAACTATAGTCTTGATATCCTGTTACAACTTACATTGTTCCTGGTTCTCATTTTATTTTATATTTTCCCGAATGTTGTTGTCATTAGCTACCTCAAATACTCTGGGGAGTAAGGCAGGAAATGAATAAATGAGTAAATGAACACAAGCATGTAAATCTTTTACAAAAAGCCCTGCAATGTGAGGTTTACTTATTCAGGGAGCTATAACAGTCTTACCGCTGAACAATTTAAAACAAAAGCCTGATTACCAAGAGTTGGTGACATCATGCTCCTTGGCGTCTTCAGACCCCCAGACATGGTCATTCTACTGAGCTACCTTTCTTAGAGGTGATAAAGCTGAAGCTTAAAGCATCAGCTTTTTCATACTTCCTGTTAATCATCTGTTTGACTCTAAGGAAAATTAGAAGCAAACAAGAAGCTTCCCTTGTGTTCTTCGGTTTTCAGTTATAATCACAAGTTACATCATACACCTACTCAGCAAGAAATCAAAGCTGTCTCTGACTTTGGGAAACGGGAAAGAGGCAACTTCCCCCCAAATCGCCCAAGAAAACAATAAGGAAGAGCAGACAAAAATTAAATTAACTCTACTTAAACTGACTTATCTGAAAAAAAGTTAAATTAGACTTTCATATTCCTGTGGAGAACAAAAGACCAGTGTTTCATTGGTCTAGTGTGACTAGTCCATGCTTGTTTTACTTCCCATATACCAAATTATCTTAAGTGTTTGCAATAATTACTCCAGCACCTTAAAAGCATGGCCTATCTTAAAAATAGAAACAATTATGATTTAATTCATCAGCATAATTTTAAAATTATAATGAGCAACCACTAAGTTAAAATTAGGCCTCTAAATTGTATGCTGTCATTAAAAGCTAGAAAGCACATACTTATTAATTTCTGTTGAGTTAAATAGCTAGCAAAAAGTCAGAATCAACATATCTATATATTATCTTTGTATCATAGTCCTTTGGAATAAAAGAAAGCCTCATGGATTGTCATTATTATTTTATAAAGACTGGCAATGAAATTTTCTGATTAAATTCATGTTTAATACACAAAGACAATTATATGAATAAAAGATGATACAGAATACTGTATCATACTAGAAAATGCTAACTGATCAAAATACAGAATCCTATGTTCAATTAATTTGTATTAGATTTAATACAGGAATTAAATCCTGGAAAACATGATCAAATATAATATGAAATTGATGGCAGTTATCCAAAAAGTCTATATAATTCTATTACACACAAAAGGAGAACAAAAACGAATCTCAGTAACAGTTTTCAAGATTACTTGAATTTCATCTCATGCCATCCAACCCATGAGCGAACATGACAGAGTTATCTGGCAATTTTCTTTTCTAATAACACACCTACACTTGAGCCTAATAAATAGCAAAGACTATGAATATTTTATAAGTAATAAAATTGGAAAAGGCTCACTATATCAAAAGGTACAGCTATCTGTAATAATTATATAACACTGCTAACATAAGCTATATCTAAATACCCACAACACAATTAATAGAAAATTGAAATAACTATATATATAACGCAAGTCTATACTCATCCAGGTCCCTCCCGATCCAATGCTACAATTAATTACATTTCAGATTTCTGTTCAGTGGGGTGTCGGGGTGGGGGGTTGCCTAAATTATTAAGGTAAATATCTATATTTCCCATTTCATTTTATCTTATTAAATACCTCCCAATAAAAGCTTTTGGGAATCAACAATTTGGAATGAATCACGTAAGTACAGATAAACAAATTTTCTATTTGTACTATGCTCCTGACGTAAAACTTGAATCAAGTATAATAATGAATTTTCCTAAGTATCTGAACCACAAATTATATCTATATATTAGATTTTATTAAACTATAAAGGAAGAGTTTTGACACCTTTAAGTAAGATTGGTTCAATAAATATTTTTATTTTAAATTCCAAATATTTTTAATTTGAGAATGCAAATATAATCAATGCCTTTTGTCTATGAATTCTTACCTTGTACAGCTCCAGTTTAAAAAAGAAACAGAGGAAAAGTTCGCAAGTCAGTAGTCAATAAAAATGGAAACCTGGAGAGTAAAGCAGGAGAGAAGAGGGAAGTGGGTCATATCATAGTACCCTGAGTCAAGCAGGGGAGTATGGGAAAAGTGAGAGAAGAGGGAATGAAAAGCTTTTCTTACCTCAGGCCCTCTTTTTCATCTCCTTTTTCCTACTCCCTTTTTGTTTGTCCTTTTATCTGCCTCCCATTTCTGTATTTTCTTTCTCTCCTGTTCTTAACCTTTCATCTTCCTCACCTTTCTTTACTGATCTTCCTGCCCTCACCTGTTTCTCTTGCAGCCTTTCTTCTGACATATATCTCCTTTACCTCTTTCTTAATTCTTCCTTAATGGCCTTAGCAACAAAAAACTGGGGGAAAGAAAAGAGTTCCCGCCAAAATTAAATTTTAATTAGGACAGAGTAATTTGTGCCCTTGTAAAAAACACAAAAGTCCTTTGTGGAATAAGAACAATGTTCAGGCTCCACAAAAACTGCGCCTTATTATGAAACAAACAAACAAACAAACAAGAGCCATTTAACTACCAGAGTTTCAGAAAGTAGCTATTTGTTTTTTTGTTTTTGTTTTTGTTTTGAGATGGAGTGTTAATCTTGATGGTACAATTTCAGCTCATGCATCCTCGGCCTTCCGGGTTCAAGCCATTCTCCTGCCTCAGCCTCTAGGGTAGCTGGGATTACAGGCGCCCACCACCACGCCTGGCTAATTTTTATATTTTTAGTAGAGACAGGATTTCACCACGTTGACCAGGCTGGTCTTAAACTCCTGACCTCAGGTGATCCAACTGCATCAGCATTCCAACTGCTGGGATTACAGGCATGAGCCACTGGGCCAGGCCAAAAATAGTTATTTGTAATGACTAAGGTTCTGGAGACTTTAGGTTAACTAAATTTCTCAAAAGACAACTAAAGCTTTTTCTTACTAACTGGATTCCATCTCTACCTGACCTTCTTTAGTCCTTTGTTCACTGACTTCTGAAACCAGGTGTCTTTCATAATCCACATCCTACTTTACTTCAACTCCTTCCAAGTTACATGCCTAACCCATACCCTTCTTGTCTTTGCTAAACCCATTTGCTTACACCTGTAGCCACCACCATTCCTGGCTATACTACAGAAAAGAAATGTGTTCTTCTTTCTAAAATTTCAAGAACTTTTCCCTAGCCTTCTCCTCTATTCTAAATTATTTTTTCCTATATACTTCTCTTAATCTAAACTACTTTTGAAAAGCGAAGAGCTAGGCTTACACAAATTTGTGAAATGGGCTAAATTAATCTTCAGCAACTTTTCACCTTCCCTTCCAGCACTATGCCCCTCACTAGCCTGCCTATCAGAATAAAGACTACCATTCAAAGTATGATTTCACATGCTTGTGCTATCCACTTCCATGCTGACTCCACTGCTCCTGAATTCCCCAAGCCCTTGATTTGAGGTACATATTAATGTCTGATGATGCTTAACATGCTACTTCTCCAAGAGGCATTCAGAATTTAATAAGGATCTTTAAGACAAAAATCCTTTGCCCAATAGTCATTATTTTTCAACCACAAGAGATCTGAAGAATACAACACTTTGTTATCAAAAATAATAGCGAACTATAGTTTCTCAGTAAAAGAGAAAGAAGAGGAGGTACATGGTCCATAGAAGAAACGTAATAATAATGGTTAGAGAGTGGGTAACAGAGAAAAGTAAGCATGGCATATATAGTTTAAAAAGCTCCTCCTTCTCCCAGATAATTCTGAAAAGATAGCCATAGAAAGCTCAACACACAAACTAACATACACACGCGTACACACACACACACACACACACACACAGAGAGAGACAGAGAGAGAGAGAGACAGACAGAGAAGTTAAGCATGCTTTCATTTTGGTCCTATGTTAAGTTAGAACAATTTTTTTCTAAAATTTTTCATTGAAGTACAAGATGAATATAGTGAAGTTTACATATCAAAAGTGTGCGGGTTATACATTTTTGCAGACTGAAGAAGTCCTTGCAAGCAGAACACAGATCAAGAAACAAGTCACCGTCTATACTCTAGAGGTCTCTTGTGTGGCCCCTTTCAGTCTCTACACCCACCCCACCAAGGGGAACCACCATTCTAACTTCGAATGTCATTGACTACTTTCACCTTTCTTTGAACTCCATATAAATGGAATCACAGAATATGTACTGTTTGGTGTCTTTTCACTTAATATTATTTTTGTAAGATTCAGCCATACTGCTCTATGTAGTTGTAATGTTTATTTTCATTACTGCAGAGTATCCCATTGGGTAAGTATCCCACAATTTATGTATTCTACTATTGACATTTGGACAGTTTCTACCTGGGATCATTATAAATGGTGCTCCTGTGAATATTCTTGTACATGCCTTCTTGAAAGACTATATATGTATTTCTATTGGGTATATATCCAGGAGCGGATATACTGAGTCACAGGGTGTGCACATTTCCTTCTTTAGTACGTACTGCCCAATAGGCTTTCCAAAGTAGTGGTTGTGGCTAAGAGATTTTAGAGGACATTCTGGCCCTGCTTAAATAACATAGCATACCAAATTTCTACTTTGCCTATCTATAAATGATGTGTTAGTCAAGACTACTACTCTGCATCCTTTCCTTTCTGTGAGAATTATGAGTTTATTACTTTATCACACAGATTCCAGACTAATTTACCCCTATACATTAGCTGAGTGTTTTGGTTTTGTTTGGTATTTATATACAAGGAATATGTGGAGAGAGTCACATATTTAAGTAAAAACTGCTACCTAAATGCTGATGGTTTCATTTTGCAACATTAAGCATGTTCAAAAAATTTTTATTGAGTACCTACTCTTTGCCAGGTACTGTGTTACGCAGTAAAAGTTTATATAGAAAATAATTATAAGACATGCAATAGGTATAATAATAGCATAAATGAAACCATTTGTGGACATTTACATTCTCAGTACTCTCATCTACCTCTCGGACACTCCCTTTCATTTACTGAGCTATTTGGCAAGTAGCTTAAGATTATTTTCTTTCCAGCTCAACCCCCAGCATTATCATAAATGATTCTTATACTCAAGGCCTCAAAGTTCCTCGGATGGCTTCACCTCCGAAAGTACTCATCTATGCTTAACTTCAGTAACTCATTCTACCATTTGTAACTTGGAACTTAGCAGTCAGAATTTCTTCACCTGTAAGATTTCAAACCACACTTGATAGTTACTTACTCCAATAACACTTGTTCATAACTCAATTGATACAACCAGCCCAGGTAATACCCCCAAAATTTTTCTCCCAGGCCTTCAACCCTTATATCTTCCTTTCTTGTTTTGCTCGTTTCATAGCATCATGTCTGTGATTATAACCAGTATCCATTCAGATTAGTAAGAGTTCATGGGGCCACACAGAGTGGCACACACCTGTAGTCAATCTCAGCACTTTAGAAGGTTGAGGCAGGTGGATCACCTGAGGTCAGAGTTCAAGACCAGGCTGGCCAACATGGCGAAACCCCGTCTCTACTAAAAATACAAACATTAGCCAGGCTTGGTGGTGGGCGCCTGTAATCCCAGTTACTTGAGAGGTTGAGGTATGAAAATCTCTTGAACCTGGAAGACAGAGGTTGCAGTGAGCCAAGATCGTGCCACTGCCCTCCAGCATGGGCGACAAGAGCGAGACTCTGTCTCAAGAGAGAAAAAAAAAAAAAAGTCCATGGTAGGGGCCAGACAAGGTAAACCCTTTAGGCAGGTCATTTAATGAAATTTGTTGTTTAATTCTAAGCGAAAAGAACAAATCTGGAGGCAACACATTATCTGACTTTAAATTATACTACAGGGCTATAGTAACCTGTATTAGTCCATTTTTACACTGCTGATAAAGACATACCTGAGACTGGGTAATTTACAAAGAAAAAGAAGCTTTACTCACAGTTCCAAGTGACTGAGAGGCCTCACAATCATGGTGGAAGGCAGAAGGCAAAAGGCACTTCTTACATGGCAGCTGACAAGACAGAATGAGAGCCAAGCAAAAGAGGAGACCCCTTATAAAACCATCAGATCCTGTAAGACTTATTCACTATCATGAGAACAGTATGGGGGAAACTGCCCCCGTGATTCAGTTACCTCCAACCATGTACCTGCCACAACACGTGGGAATTATGGGAGCTACAATTCAAGATGAGATTTGGGTGAGGACACAGCCAAACCATACCATAAGTAAAACTGCATGATACTTGTACAAATATAGACACAGATCAATGAAGCAAAATAACCCAGAAATAAAACCATCTACCTACAACCAACTGACCTTTGACAAAGTTGACAAAAATAATGAGGAAAGGCTACCCTATCCAATAAATGGTGCTCTGAAAATTGGCTAGCCATATGCAAAAGAATAAAACTAGATGTCTCTCACCATATATAAAAATTAACTCAAGATGGATTAAAGACTCAAACGGAAACCTGAAACTATAAAAATTCCAGAAGAACACCTAAGAAACACTCTTCCAGACATTGGTCTACACAAAGAATTTATGACAACAACCCAAAAGCAAATGCAACAAAAACAAACATAGATAAATGGGACTTAATTACACTAAAAAGTTTTAGGCAACAAAATAATCAATCAACAGAACAAACACACAATCTACAGAATGGGAGAAAATATTTGCAAGTTATGACTCTAACAAAGTACTAATATCCAGAATCTATAAGGAACTGAAACACCACAAGAAAAAAATGAACAACTTCATTAAAAAGTGGGCAAAGGAGGCCAGGCGCGGTGGCTCACGCCTGTAATCCCAGCACTTTGGGAGGCCGAGGCAGGTGGATCACGAGGTCAGGAGATTGAGACCATCCTGGCTAACACGGTGAAACTCCATCTCTACTAAAAATATAAAAAACTAGCTGGGCATGGTGGCGAGCGCCTGTAGTCCCAGCCACTGAGGAGGCTGGGGCAGTACAATGGCGTGAACCCGGGATGCAGAGCTTGCAGTGAACCGAGATGGCACCACTGCACTCCAGCCTGGGCAACAGAGTGAGATGCCATCTGAAAACAAAAAAAAAAAGAAGTGGGCAAATGACATGAACACACATTTCTCAAAAGAAGACATACACATGACCAAGAAATATACAAAAAAAAAGCTCAGCATCACTAATCATCAGAGAAATGCAAATTAAAACCACAATGAGACATCATTTTACGCCAATCAGAATGGATATTTTGAAAAAGTCAAAAAACAACAGATGTTAGTGTGGATGTGGTGAAAAGAAAATGTTATGCACTGTTGGTGGGAATGTAAATTAGTTAAACTTCTATGGAAAACCATATGGAGAATTTCTCAAAGAACTAAAAATAGAACTACTACTATTTGACCCAGTAATCCCACTACTGGGTATCTACTCAAAAGAAAAAAAAAAATCATTATATCAAAAAGACACCTACACTCATACGTTTATAGTAATACTTTTCACAATCGCAAAGTCATGGAATCAACCTAAATATCCACCAATAGTTGACTGGATAAAGCAAATGTGGTATATTTACACTATGGAATATTATGCAGCCATAAAAAAATAATGAAATAATGTCCTTTGCAGCAACTAGATGGAGGTGGAGGCCATGATCCATCATCCTAAGTGAAAAACCTCAGAAATAGAAAATCAAACACCATATGTTCTCACTTATAAGTAGGAGCTAAACAATGGGTATACTGGACACAAAGCTGAAAATAATAGACACTGGGGACTCCTAAAGGGCGAAGTGGGAGGAGCAGAGGGGGTTGAAAATTACCTATTTGGTACAATGTTCACTACTTGGGTGATGGGTATACCAGAAGCCCAAACCCCACCATTACACAACATATTCATGTAACAAACCTGCACATATACCTCCTGAATCTAAAATGGAATTAAATTTTAAACAAATCTTTTTTTTAAAAAAAAAAAAAGTAAAAGCCTTCCAAAGAATAGGGAAATTATGCTAAGTGTGGTCAAGAAATTTGGTGTTTCCCCTGAAAGTCATAAAAAGCCATTGTCTCCATTCTTGCTGGGACCACTATAACCAGACTGATTTGAAATTTTAAAAGATAACTTTGGATAGAGTAGAGAATAGGTTGGAAGAAAGCCACTGTAGATGGTGATAGACAAGTTTAATAGCTCATTATTTTATAACTGCATTTCTTAATCATTCTTTTCATTACTAGTGGGTTGAAAAGTTTTTAAATATTCTTACAAAAATTTATATTTAATCTATTATGAATATCTTACTCATAATCTTTGTCCATTTTTAATTGGTGCATTACTTTTTTCTAAACCAATTTGGATGATCTACTTATACATTTACAAACATTAATACTTTGTAACATCAGCAGCACATATTATTCCCAGTTTTTATCCTGCATTTTAATTCAGTTTAATTTCAACACAGGAAATTTGGAATTAAACTGAATTTAATTTAATTTAATGCAGTTTAATTCCAATATAGGAAAATGCTCACTAATATTTTCTTCTAGTAGTTTTGTGGCTTTTTAAAAATATTTGAGTATTTAATACATCTGAAATTTCCTCTTTATGTAGCACAAGTTTAAAATCAAAACTGAGATTTATCCAACATATAAAGTTTTGTTTTTCTCAAAATATTATTTTATTAATATATATAAGTATATATGATACATATATAAATACATATACATAGGCATTTACTTCAGCAAAGTGCTCCTCTCTATTAGTCTCTCTGAAGATTGTTTCTTAACTATGTAGTACCCTTCTAGTTGTTCAAATGTTTTTTTTCTAATATCACCAGTATGACAGCATTAATTCAAGTTTCAAAAAGAAGGCAGATTTAAAAATTTGAATTTGTTTATATTCTTCTTATAGTCCTCTGATAACATATACCATACAGTTAAATACAGAATAGAAGTGTAACCGATACTTTTTGAATGAGTTGTTTCTCCTTCCAAGGAACAAATGATTTTTTACACAACCTTGAGAATTTTCAAGAAAACTTAGCCTCTACTCTCAAAGATCTCTAAATAAATTGTGATAGAGAAAACCTTTCCTTAGTTTCAGATCACATCCTTCATCTGTGATTTGCCAAGTAAACCGATGATTTAAAAAATTAACAGTGGATCCATAAGCTTTTAAATATGTATAATGAGAAACAACTTTCTGCATAATACTATAATAAAAAATAGGATTTAAAATTCATCTGGTACCAAATGAGGCAATAAATCATTCACATATTCTCTTTATAAAAACTTTCAATTAAAGAAATTAATGTCATAAAATAATTTCAAAATTCAGAACATAAGATTTTGGAGATAAAAACATATAAATCCTTCACTACATACATTGTCAAAAATCTACCCACAATTAAGTTGCCAGATAGCAACACCTTCAAACATAATTTTTGTTTGTCTGTTTTCTAAGACAGGGTCTGGTTCTGTTGCCCAGGCCAGGGAACAGTGATGTGATCTTGGCTCACTGCAACCTCTGCCTCCTGGACTCAAGCCATTCTCCCACCTTAGTCTCCTGAGGACTACAGGCACGTGTCACCACACCCAGCTAATTTTTTATTTTTTGTAGATACAGGGTTTCTCCATGTTGCCCAGGCTAGTCTAGAACTCCTGAGCTCAAGCGATCCACCCAACTCGGCCTCCGAAAGTACAGAGATTACAAGCATGAGCCAGTCACCACACCTAGCCTTCAAATATAAATTTTAAAACAAATACTATTCAGTTTCATAGAGAGATTAGCAACCAAATTGTATAGGTTGGAATGACTTTTTTCAAGTTGAAGAAAATTAAATTATTTTTAAAAATAGTAACAAAATGACTTGAACATGTTATATGATGGTTTACATGCCAAGCAATTACTTTTTGATTGATTAATTTTTTTAATGAGCACCCAAAAACTATTGCATAGGCAGGAAAAAAGAACTATTAATCTATCAATAGAAATTTCTTTAGCAATTTCATTCTTAACAGGCATTATTTCATTAGAACAATGTAAGGAAAGAAAAAAGGTTTAAAAAAATTCTTTAAGTTATTACAGCAAATCAGCAATGCATTTAAATATCTTCCTTTTTCAGGTAATTAAATTTCTGTTCAGTTTCTCAAACAATATTCCCGCATTAAGCTATATCATCATAGTCCAAAGTTTTTGTTTTTTAATTAACACAAAATGAATGCCAGGTAATACTACCTCTGTCAGGTAAACAGTTAATCTAAAAAAGAAAATCAAAGGAAGAAAATCTAATTGGTATATAAATAATAATGAAATTGTTCTCAATAAACTAAAGTGTTTTACTACATTTAACCTTTTCTGCACTAAATTGTTTAAATCACTTAACTTTCTCTCTGCTTTCATTTTTTGTCTTTATCTGGAATGGTATTCCAGTATTCCCAATTTTCTTGAAAATGTACATTTGGGTGTCAATCAATTGATGTCTAAATCATGACAAAAGAAAAAAAAAAATCCACCAAAACCCGATGGCAAAAAAAACAAAACAAATTGAAGACTGAGTGTTAAATACTGAAGCCTAAGGAATATTAATGATCAATTTCATCAGAGTACTTAGTTCTATCTGATGTTTTCTTGTTAATCCTTTGTTTACTGCAATTTTCTGCTTGCTGAACGTAGATCTAAGAGTGCAGAGGCTCTTGTCTACTACTCCAGGTTATCTACATCCATGGCACATAACAGATACTTATAGAAGTTGGTTAACTGTAGTCAGGCGCAGGGGCCCACTCCTATAATGCCAGCACTTTGGGAGGCCGAGGTGGGTGGATCCCTAAGTCAGGAGTTCAAGACCAGCCTGGCCAAGATGATGACACCCAGTCTCTACTAAAAATACAAAAATATTAGCTGGGTGTGGTGGTGGCACCTGTAATCCCAGCTACCCAGAAGGCTGAGCTTGAGAATTGCTCGAACCCAGGAGGCAGAGGTTTCAGTGAGCCGAGACTGTGCCACTGCACTCCAGCCTGGGAGACAGAGTGAGACTCCATCTCAAAAAAAGGAAAAAAGAAGTTGGTTAATTGTGTTTCATGAGAAGGCAGGGGAGGGAGGGAAAAGTGGAAGAGACAAAAAAAAAGAGGGAAAAGGAAATGGAGAAAAAGGGGAAAGAATAGGAACAAAAACCAAATGTGCATTAAGCACCTTCCTAATTGTATCTGGGGCTGTATATTGTTTTTACATTCATTCATAAATTCATCCAAGAATCCTATGAAGTGTATATTATTAATTAGATTTTACCAATGAAGATATTGTAGTTTACCGGATGAAAATGCACCTAAAGGCAATTAACCCCAGGATAATTTGACTCCAATTCCCACATTTTTTTCCACCCTACCCCGACGTTAGAAAGATAGTCTTTGAACAATACTGAGAGAAAGGGACCAAAGGAAATGGAAAAAACAGGTTTCAACTGGTAGAATTAATAAAATCATGGTATTGCATAAGATGGCAGAAAGGAGAACTGTTAAAAGGAAGCAATATAAGTATCAAAAGCTGTTAATTATTTTCCACAGCAGCAAATTTAAATATATAGATATATTATTTTAGTAATGAATAAATAAGATATAATTGTAGTTAGGGATTTTTTTTCTTTCATCAAATTAAACTATAAAAGAAACTAACATTAAAATAATGGGATTATGTGCTATGTTTTATAAAAATTGCATCATGTAAAAATTTAAACACAAACTTTAATTATGTATGAGAAAGGAAAAAAGCAGACTTCTAATAGTTAAACTAGTAACACTAAAAATGTCTGAAAAAATAGCCGATCAACTCTAATAATGTCATAAAAAGGTTATTATGAAGGTAATGCATAAGTCATAGTTAATTACATGACAGTTTTAAAAAAAAATGTTTTCCAACCTATTGTGGCTAAAGGACAACAATATTTCAAGTACAGAGAAGAGTAGATCCCAACATGCTTACCTATCATCTAAAAATTAATAGTTTGAATTTTTAAAAGGAAGGATTTATGCTTAATGAGAAAATAATACCAAGAACAGGGAAAAAAGACCAGCAAAAAAGTAAGCACACATATTAACTTATTATTGCTACTGTGATGTTTAATCAAATAATCAAATATTAGACAATACTAGTTTACTAAGTGACAAGCACTATTCTGCATGCTTTAAATGTATAAATTTATTCCTGCCACAAACTCAAGGGTGGGTAACACAGTAATCTCATTTTACACCTTGGGAAATGAGGACAAAAAAGTCTCATAACTTGGCTTATACCCTGCATTTACTTAAGTGGTGGGGCAAAGATTCAAACCCAAGAAATCTAGCTCTACAGCTGGGGCTCTCCCTAGAGCAAAGATTCTATCACAACCACTAATCAGTCATTATCTCTGTAACTACTACAGATTTTTTCACCGTTAGAATACCATTGCCACAGTTACTTATTAATAAAGTGGGAAATATTTGATGAAAACAATTTTAACATTTAAACCATTTCAAAAATTTAGTTACATCAATTTTAACTTGCTTTTGAAATTCTGTACCTATTCATTTCATCTATAAACATTTATTGAGTATATATAAGTACTGCTAAACACAAGTTTAAAAAATGTCTTAATGTATAAATACATACAAGTCAAAATTCAGCCAACTTTCAATTAACTGTTAAATCAATTACTTGTGCTCCATCTCTTCAACCAAATCCTGTAACAGCTTCTAAATCTCTTTGACCCACCTTTCCCACAAAACCCCATTACATAATATTCCTGTGGTAAGTAATCATTAAGCACTGTTGAATCCCAAGTGACTGAATAAATAAATCTGAGGAATTCTTTTTATTTGCATTAATCATAGTGGATATTTAATTCTTACCTAACTTTATCTTCTCTCTCCTTTTATTATATCCTTCTAGGGCTAGTTCACCCCTGGCCAGTTAGTTTATGCTAAGAAACTAACAAATTCATAATTTAAAAGATAAATTTGATATATATATACACACACACACACACACACACACACACACATATATATATATATACAGTTCTTTCCAAAAGCAAATGGAAAATCTAATTTTTATTTACTTCATTTTGGCCTATATATCCACTTCATATGAACACGAACACAGATAACTGTTAGAAAACACTTTGAAAGTTTAAGCGTTGTTTTTTCTCTCCTAATACTTAAGATACTGTGGCCTAATGAAAAAGAGTGTTTCTGGCATCATCCATTGGCTAACGCGATGTGAAATGACTTCATTTATATGAGCCAAAGAAAACCGGCTATTGATGAATGGAATCTTGACCTGAATCATCTGGAAAATGATTATAATCATAGTCACCTCCCAGCTTACCTGTTTCATAACTTAGAAATTTATATATCAAATTTATATACAGTATAACATGCAACTGTAAATATACTTTAGGTGTCAGATCCATAGAAGAATTCAATAATAGTAATGGTTTATTAAGACACTGAAGTTCAGCATGGTAAAAATTCATGCCACAGAAAAGCTGGAAGCAAAAATTTACTAATCTACAAAACTGAAGCATTAATATTATAATTAATATCTATAACTGACATTGTTCTCAGGTTCAGAAACTTTTCAACTATTTTGTCAGTAAAATCTAAACCTATGTAAGCTGAACAAAACCTAAAATGTATCTTACACATAAACTACACATAATAGTATTATAAGGATTTTCACTGAAGATGTTTTTACAATAAAAAATTGAAAACCATGTAAAAATGTCACTCCCTCACTCAGAACGCTCAATGATTTCTAATTTCTCTATGAGTTAGCACTGAAGTCCTACGCAGGTCTGTATGACTTTATGATCTAACTGCCCATTACTTCTCAGACCCTATCTCCTATTACTTTCTCTCTCTTCAGCTACACTGGCTTCCTTTTGGTTCCTCCTTTCATCTGCTCTTCCCACTGCCTGAAATATTCTCACCCCAAGCAGTCTCATTTGCTCTCTCAGTTCTTCCAGATATCTGCACAAATGCCACTTTATCAAGATCTGCACAAATGCCACTTTATCAAGGAATCTTTCCTTAACCACACTATGCATAAAAATAACTCCCAGCACTCATTGCCTTATTGCCCCCAATCTTGCTGTCTTTTCTTCAAAAGAATTTACCACCACCTGACACACTATGTATTTATTTGTTTGTTTATTGATTGCCTCCTCCAATTAGAGTAAAAGGCCCATAACAGTGAAAAAAAAATTATATTTTCTTCACTACTGTATCCCCAAAACCTAAAATGATACCTGACACCTGACATTCAATAAATATTTGCTTTTTAAATGGATAAATGAAAAAAAACCTGAACTGTACATTCACTGTTATAAAATGATACCTAAGATGCATTAAGTAAAAAAGTAAGATATAGAACCCTACTGTTGTATGCTCTAACACTTATGTAAAAAGAACAGGAGGCATATCATTTACACTTGGGCTTTTATTTGCATACAACACTTCTGGAAGATTACCTCTAAGGAAGAGAACTGCGACACTAAGAAAGGACACTCAGACCCATGTACATGTGCATGTACTACCTATCCAAAGAAATTAAGGCTTTTCCTTTACAAATAAGAAATACGTAAAATAATTCTACAGAAAATCCATAATTCATATTTAAGAACTCAGTGAATATCAATTAATTTACCTGTAAACTAAGGTACATTTTTAGAAAAACTGAAATAGAATCTGATGTTTTTCTACAGGATTTTATAATATACAAAATATGTTTATACACATTATCTCATTTCAGTGTCACAGAAATCCTGTAAGGCAAAAAAAGTATATATTCATTTCCTCCCTCTATGGAAAAGAAAATTCAGAAAGGTTAAGGAATCTTTTCTTAACCATGTCTGGCTAATCTTTGTATTTTCAGTAGAGACAGGGTTTCACCATGTTGGTCAGGCTGATCTCGAACTAGTGACCTCAAGTGATCCACGGGCCTCGGCCTCCCAAAGTGCTGGAATTACAGGCACGAAACACCACGCCTGGCCTGACAATTTTTAGCCAACAAATTAAATGTGTTGTTGGTTGAAAACGTAGCACAGCAGGATTTTACTGATACTGCTGCTCAGTTAAGCAAAACTAAGTAACATGTGCAGAGAAGAAAAATCTATGTTGTGTGTTGGTCTAGCAAAAGGGCTTAAACAAAATGTGCAATTTCAGAAACAAACAAAGGCAATTATCATATAGACTAGCTAATTATATTTATAAAGGAGAAATTCATTTTATGGTGCCATCAATTCTAAACATATTTGACATATAAGGGAGATTCTTTCAACCAAAATTATTTTATGTTTGGTCCAAAGCATATATTGTCATAAAGTAAAATAACCAGATTATTCTGTAGTGAAAAGAAAGTCCAATTCTTTAATTCAGCATATACTGACTGAATACTTATTATGTTCTTAAAACCAGAAAATTAAAAAAAGAATGAAGAACATGTCTCTTAATAAATAAATATAATAAGAAAGTCAGCAGCTGATGTTTACTTAGAGATTAGAAAATTCTGATATTCTCATCACTGTGAGTCAATAGAGTTCACCCTCCTATTTTGCCCCAGAAGGCAGATTCTTCTACCCCAAAGAGCTAGAATTGAAGCATTATATAAAATAATCCTTAAATTCAAGAACACATAAGCAATTCAAAATGTCTTCAGAATTATTAGACATTTAATCTGTGATTATCCCAATTAAATAAGAAAGAATTTATCTTCTAACTAAGCATTTCCCAAAGTATGTTCCATTACACTACGGTCCCCTCAGGAGGCTCCTTGAAAGGGAATTGGGACAATATTTTCAGAAACACTGCATTCCATATACTATTTCCCCTCTTGGACATTTAATATGAAAGGCTTAGAAAGTTCCTTCAGTCAATATTACTGTTTCTTTTGGCTTCACCCAACATGACTCAAATTCTGCAACTCACTTCTCTGTGGTACACTTCTTAACATCCCACAAACTAATGGGAAATACACAGATAAAATAAAGAAGTTATCTAATCTAACGAATCAAATCAATACAACAAAACTCAGACTAGTACTACTGCCAGCCTAGCAAAATAAATATGACTATGGTTTTGCTAGGAAAACCTTCCGTAAGTTATCATTGTACTTCTCCTTTTGTAATTATAATGGCCTCAAAGATATTTCTCTCTAAATGCTCTAAAGATACGTATTCTTACAGCCCATTTTTTTCCTCTTTAATAAAGAGTACTGCCAAAGTTCAAATGAATTTATTCCCCTCCAGTAGTCTATAAACTTGATGGTACAGCAGAAAAGACTAATTTTTCCAATGTTATCCTAAGTCTTAGAAACACTGTTAAGTTCAGAGAAGCAGAGTGAACCTTTGCAAATAAGGTAACACTGTGATTCATGGTTTTTAAAGGTGACTCTACTAATAGACCAGAATTATTTTTATTTTATTTTGAGACTGGCTCTCACTCTGTCACCCAGGCTGGAGTGCAGTGGCACAATCGTGGCACACTGCAGCCTCAAACTACACAGCTTAAACAATCCTCCTACCTCAGTCTCCTGAGTAGCTAGGACTACAGGCACGTGCCACCACACCCAACTAATTTTTATGTATTTGTAGAGACAAGGTTTCGTCATGTTGCCCAGGCTGGTCTCAAACTCCTGAACTCAAGCAGTAAACCCACCTCAGCCTCCCAAAGTGCTGGGATTACAGGTGTGAGCCGTCACGCCCAGTCTACCAAAATTATTTTTTTAATAATATTAAGGTTTGTAAAATGTCAGGATTTTATTGCTGTGGTAGACACAAAGTGATTATTATTTCTTATATTCCCTTACAGGTGTGTCATTGAAGATGCTTCATTTTTATTTCTGATTCTGCTTACTGTCACTGGCTAGAGGAAACTCCAAAATTTTAAGATTCTATTATCTAACCTAGTATGCCATGATCACCTGATTTAACAACCTATCTCCTCAAAGCACTTTCCCTTACACTCCACTCCTCTCTTGATGGCCTCTCTATTACACAGCTTTAATTCTTTAATCATTATAATCATTTTCTTATACACATCTTCCCTCCTTTTCCCCTCTCTTACTTAATTCATCATACTTATCTAGCATAACCACAGCTTTAAAGAAATCCAACTTTCTGCCCACTCTATATCATGCCAGGATGGCTGAACACACTTGGCAGAAAAAAGTACAACCATGCTGACAAGTCCCACCTTAAACTCAGGATCTAAGTATTACATAGTCCACCATATATTCTTGGTTGTACTGTGTAGAACCACAATCTTAGGTGAACCATTACTACTACTCAGCAATCACACTGCACTGTCCTAGTCCATTCATTCTCCATTCTCCTAGATGATTTCACACCTTCTTCAAACATCCAATACCCTCTTCCCATATCATCACTCTCAGCAAATGACCCTGATCTTAATTCTACTTCACTGAGAACACAAAGCAATCAGAAGAGGACATTCACAAAATCACCACCCACATAACCAGGAATTACCATCCTGCTTGCCAATTATTGTGCCAATATTAAAGCCAATCCGTGTGGATACTAGATTCCATCCTCTCTCACTTATTAAGACATTTATTCTGGGCCAGGCATGGTGAATCATGCCTGTAATCTCAGAACTTTGGGAGGGTGAGGCATTAGCATCACTTGAAGCCAGAAGTTCAAGACCAGTCTGGGTGGCATAGCAAGACCCCATCTCTACAAAAATTAAAAAATAAAAATTAGTCAGGCATGGTGGCTTGCACCTTAAATCCTAGGTACTCATGAGGCTGAGACAGAAGCATCACTTGAGCCCAGGAGTTTGAGGTTGCAGGGAGCTGTGGTCATGCCACTGTCCTCCAACCTGGGTGACAGAGAAAGACCCTGTCTCTAATTTTTTTTTAATTGACTCATTTCTTCTCAAAATGATTAGCTTTCCCTTTTCTAATGGACTGTACCTGTAACATTCAGATACGATAATTTCCTCCTCTTTAAATATAAATTTACTGCCGTATTTTTCATATGCCTTTGCAGCATAAGTCCATGAAAAATATGTCTACGTTCACCATACACAATTATTCTCTTTTCTTTCTCTTAGACTCACCCTAATCAGTGATCTATCCCCACCATTCCATTAAAACTGCTCACCAATGACCTCTGTATTGCTAACTCCAATGTTCAACTATCAGTTCTCACCTTACTGCACCCATCAACAACATTTAACACAACTGATCACTCTCTCTACTTTGAAATACTTTCCTCACTTGACTTTCAGGACACCAGATTCTCCTGATTTTCTTCTCTTTCACTGGTTTCTTCTTCTCGGTCTCTTCTACTGATTCCTCTTCTCTTAGACCTCTTAACTTGACTTCAGTCTTTGTTCCTCTTTTCTTCTCTATCCTCTCTCACTTGATGACCTCTTACAGTCAAATGGTTTTAAATACCATCTGATGTCTACAACTCTCAAATTTTTACCTCCAGTTCAAATCATACTCTTGAACTCCAAGCCAAAATACCCAAATTTCTGCTGACTTGTCGTTTTTGAAAAACAAACTGAAGGCTTGATCTTCCTCATCAAAGCCGCTCTATGTGTAGTCTTTCCACCACACTTAAAACCAATTTAATTCCTTCAATGCTCAGGCTAAAAACCTTAAAGCCATTCTTGACTCCGCTCTCTCATACTCCACATCCACAGAAAATCTCATGGCCTCAAGCTTCACAATATATACAGGAGCTAAACACTTCTGACCAACAGTGGTATCTCACCATCCTTGCTCAAACTGTCATCTTCTGTCATGTAAGTTTCTGCAATCGTCTCATCTTTCCATCCTTACTCCCCACATTAAGTTTATTCTCAACGTAGTTGCCATAGCTATCCAATTTAAACTGAAAGTCAGGGCATGTCATTCCTCTGTTATAGCCCTCCTACCCAATGGCTCCCTATTTCATTCAGAGAAAATTCATAATCCAAGGCCTCAAGATCTGTTCTCCATTACTATTCTAACCTCATTCCCCATACTTCCACATTTCCTTCTACTTAAACCTTCTTGCTAAACCTTGAACAGTCCAGACATGCACCTGTTTTACAGCCTTTGCCACGGATGTACCCTCTGGCTGGAATGCTCCTTCCCCCAAAATTGAAGTAGTTTATTAGCTTTCTGCTTCAAGTCTTTCTTCAAATGTCACCTTCTCAATGATGCTTATCCTGACTTGCATTTAAAATTGGGTACCAACCTCTGACCCTGCTTTGTTTTTACTCCTTGCCACTTTTTTTCCAACATGATATATAATTTACTTATTTATTAACTGCCATTCAGCATAGACTATAACCTCTAAAAGATGAGACTGTTTATTACTTTTATTCACTAATGTATTCCATGTACCTAGAAATGTGCTTGGCACATAGTAGGTACTCAGTAAAGACTGCCTGAGTGAATAAATAAAATAGAATTATACTAAAATTAATCATTTTCTCCTTTGTATTTTGGCCAGATTAACGTGAAAAAAGACCACATTAGAGGGATTACCGGTCCTGATGAAGATGATTTATCTGTGTCTATACATTTTTAGATTTTTGTAAATTAATAGTTAGGAGTATTACACCATTTTGTGTTTCTATAACAGAATACCTAAGACTGGGTAATTTACAAAAAAACAGAAATTTATTTCCTCATTAGTATAGTTGTGAAGGAAAAAAAAAGAAAGAAATTCATTTTTCACAGTTCTGGGAAGTCAAAGATCAAGTTGCTAGCAGACTGGGCATCTGAAAAGAGCCTAATCCCCAATTCCAAGATGGGTCATTGAACACTGCATCCTCCAAAGGGAAATAATTCTTTGGTTTTACATGGCAGGGGTGGGGAGGTGGGCAAAGAGGTAAAGGGGAGCTGAACTCCCTCTTTTATAAAGACATTAATTACATCCACAAAGGTGAAGCCCTCCTGACCTAATCACCTCTCAAAGGTCCCACTCTTAACACTCTTACAATGGCAATTAAATTTCCGCATGAGTTTTGGAGAGAATAAACATTCAAACTCTAACAATAAGCTTTAACTCTCATTGACTTATAGAGCTAAAATAAACATCAATACTTCTAAGAACTTGACTATACAACCCGAACCCTGATTATACACTTGATCATTTGGAACCTTTATAAGAATACCCAATGATGGCACATTTCAAGGGTACAGTTCCTTAAAGCACTCTTCCACAGAAGCACTCACCACTGAAGAGTCGGTATTTTCAGTCACACTGCCATTAACTAAGATCATGGAGAATGCTTATTCTCTCCAAAACTCATGTGGAAATAATTCATTGTCTCTCCTGCTCTCAAATAATACTTACACAAATTTGCACAATTTTCCATGACACAGTAGTTTAATTTTGAGTTCTTCCAATTCTTCCAATATTCAAGTAAGTCTCTTACTGAAATTGTATACCATTTATAACAATGGAATTTATAAAGAGAAAATATCAACAGAACTGCTTATGTGAATTTCAGGCTTTTCTTGTAACATCATTCATAAAGCAATGCTTAAACAGTTATTTGGGGACAAAATCATTTAAAGCTTTGATTCTTTTTGTTTCCAAGTAAACTGAAAAATAATACTCTAATTATTAATTGAAAAACTGAATTACACAAAGATTCACTGATACATGTAGACGTATTCTTAAGTTTTAGGAATTAGGCATTGTAAAGATTTCTAATTTTCCTGAAAAAATGCTGTAAAATCTCATTAATTGGCATTAATTTGTAAAAATGCCCTGTCTTATTTGTAAAATAATAATTTATTGCTTTAAACTACATATATTATAATATTCTTTTACAAAAAAATCCTTAACGACTAAAAGCATTGCTTCAGCAAATAGGTAAGATCTAATTTATAATTAGTATTTCAACAATTTAAAATAAATTTGATAAAATGAAATATGCAGCACCATCCTATAAAAATATATAAAGTATTATCACCATTGAATAAATGGACACAAGAGCAGAGCCTGAAGGTGCCAGAAAGAAACTGATTCTCTTAAGCTACACTATACCTGTCTCTTATACACATCTAGATGTGTATAAGAGACAGCCACCATATATTCTTGGTTGTACTGTGTAGAACCACAATCTTAGGTGAACCATTACTACTACTCAGCAATCACACTGCACTGTCCTAGTCCATTCATTCTCCATTCTCCTAGATGATTTCACACCTTCTTCAAACATCCAATACCCTCTTCCCATATCATCACTCTCAGCAAATGACCCTGATCTTAATTCTACTTCACTGAGAACACAAAGCAATCAGAAGAGGACATTCACAAAATCACCACCCACATAACCAGGAATTACCATCCTGCTTGCCAATTATTGTGCCAATATTAAAGCCAATCCATGTGGATACTAGATTCCATCCTCTCTCACTTATTAAGACATTTATTCTGGGCCAGGCATGGTGAATCATGCCTGTAATCTCAGAACTTTGGGAGGGTGAGGCATTAGCATCACTTGAAGCCAGAAGTTCAAGACCAGTCTGGGTGGCATAGCAAGACCCCATCTCTACAAAAATTAAAAAATAAAAATTAGTCAGGCATGGTGGCTTGCACCTTAAATCCTAGGTACTCATGAGGCTGAGACAGAAGCATCACTTGAGCCCAGGAGTTTGAGGTTGCAGGGAGCTGTGGTCATGCCACTGTCCTCCAACCTGGGTGACAGAGAAAGACCCTGTCTCTAATTTTTTTTTTTAATTGACTCATTTCTTCTCAAAATGATTAGCTTTCCCTTTTCTAATGGACTGTACCTGTAACATTCAGATACGATAATTTCCTCCTCTTTAAATATAAATTTACTGCCGTATTTTTCATATGCCTTTGCAGCATAAGTCCATGAAAAATATGTCTACGTTCACCATACACAATTATTCTCTTTTCTTTCTCTTAGACTCACCCTAATCAGTGATCTATCCCCACCATTCCATTAAAACTGCTCACCAGTGACCTCTGTATTGCTAACTCCAATGTTCAACTATCAGTTCTCACCTTACTGCACCCATCAACAACATTTAACACAACTGATCACTCTCTCTACTTTGAAATACTTTCCTCACTTGACTTTCAGGACACCAGATTCTCCTGATTTTCTTCTCTTTCACTGGTTTCTTCTTCTCGGTCTCTTCTACTGATTCCTCTTCTCTTAGACCTCTTAACTTGACTTCAGTCTTTGTTCCTCTTTTCTTCTCTATCCTCTCTCACTTGATGACCTCTTACAGTCAAATGGTTTTAAATACCATCTGATGTCTACAACTCTCAAATTTTTACCTCCAGTTCAAATCATACTCTTGAACTCCAAGCCCAAATACCCAAATTTCTGCTGACTTGTCGTTTTTGAAAAACAAACTGAAGGCTTGATCTTCCTCATCAAAGCCGCTCTATGTGTAGTCTTTCCACCACACTTAAAACCAATTTAATTCCTTCAATGCTCAGGCTAAAAACCTTAAAGCCATTCTTGACTCCGCTCTCTCATACTCCACATCCACAGAAAATCTCATGGCCTCAAGCTTCACAATATATACAGGAGCTAAACACTTCTGACCAACAGTGGTATCTCACCATCCTTGCTCAAACTGTCATCTTCTGTCATGTAAGTTTCTGCAATCGTCTCATCTTTCCATCCTTACTCCCCACATTAAGTTTATTCTCAACGTAGTTGCCATAGCTATCCAATTCAAACTGAAAGTCAGGGCATGTCATTCCTCTGTTATAGCCCTCCTACCCAATGGCTCCCTATTTCATTCAGAGAAAATTCATAATCCAAGGCCTCAAGATCTGTTCTCCATTACTATTCTAACCTCATTCCCCATACTTCCACATTTCCTTCTACTTAAACCTTCTTGCTAAACCTTGAACAGTCCAGACATGCACCTGTTTTACAGCCTTTGCCACGGATGTACCCTCTGGCTGGAATGCTCCTTCCCCCAAAATTGAAGTAGTTTATTAGCTTTCTGCTTCAAGTCTTTCTTCAAATGTCACCTTCTCAATGATGCTTATCCTGACTTGCATTTAAAATTGGGTACCAACCTCTGACCCTGCTTTGTTTTTACTCCTTGCCACTTTTTTTCCAACATGATATATAATTTACTTATTTATTAACTGCCATTCAGCATAGACTATAACCTCTAAAAGATGAGACTGTTTATTACTTTTATTCACTAATGTATTCCATGTACCTAGAAATGTGCTTGGCACATAGTAGGTACTCAGTAAAGACTGCCTGAGTGAATAAATAAAATAGAATTATACTAAAATTAATCATTTTCTCCTTTGTATTTTGGCCAGATTAACGTGAAAAAAGACCACATTAGAGGGATTACCGGTCCTGATGAAGATGATTTATCTGTGTCTATACATTTTTAGATTTTTGTAAATTAATAGTTAGGAGTATTACACCATTTTGTG
>NW_012106031.1:483940-487427 GCF_000951045.1 Mandrillus leucophaeus | reverse complement strand
GTAACGGAAATATTATAAACCACACTCAGTGAACAAAAGATTTACTAGATAAGATATTCAAAAGCCAAACAAAAGGAAAACTTTTCAGAAGTTCCTTTGAAAGAACACATATGCCAGATACTTATCAAGAATCACGAAGTAAGAAAGGGAATTTAATAGGCTCCTTGGTACATATGCTGAGATCCTTATAGCTAGGACAGTGAAGGAGAGCAAGGATTCATAATTCACAATTCACAAAGTGATGTGTAGATTAATATGGCTCAATATTAGTAACAACCACAATAGTTTAATTTTAATATGTAATAGTAATAACCACAGTTGTTTAAATACTTCATATTCATTTTTACATTTACCATATTCTCAGATACAGTCTTTTTTTTTTGGCTATGGAGACATATGAATTCACTTAATCAAATCATACCATTTAGAATCACATAAAGTAAAAATTACTAAAATATCAGCTATAGCATAATTATAATAATTCTATAAGTTACCCACAGGAAGTGCCAAGGATATAGCTCAGACTTTTTTAACCTTGGCACTTTTCATATTTTGATCTGGATAACTTTGTGCTGGTAATGTGAAGGGAGGGGGCTGTTCTGTGCATTCTAAGAGGTTCTGTGTATCACCAATCTCTACCCACTAGATGTCGATAGCACCCATTGATTGTGACAATCAGTGTCTGGAGATACTACCAAATGTCCCAGGTATGTGGGTGGGGGTGCTGGGGAGGGTGTCATGGGTGGGGAATGACCACTTGGTGAGAACCACCAACATACACAGATAGATAGATGAATAGATAGATAATAGAAAAAAGAAAGAGAAAGAAAGAGGAAGAGAGAGAAAAGAAAGAGGAAGAGAGAAGGAGAAGGAGGAGAAAGAAAGATAAAGAGAAAGAGGAAGGAAGGAAGGAAGGAAGGAAGGAAGGAAGGAAGGAAGGAAGGAAGGCAGGCAAGGAGGGAGGGAGGGAGGGAGGGGAAGGGAAAGAAAGGGGGGAAGAAGGAGAAAGGAGAGAGGAAAGAGGAAGGAAAGGAGAGAAGAGAAGAAACAGGAGAGGAGAGGAGAGGAAAGGAAAGGAAAGGAGAGAAGAAAGACTTTATACTAGGCATTCTTAAACAGCTAATACAACTATGAAATAAATGAATTTCAAGTTGGTGAATTTGAATGTATTTATTGTAGTTTAAGGATCACATTTATGAGCAGAAAAAAACTTCTTAAACTAAATCAATATTTTGTATTTTAAAAACAATAAATACACCAGCAATCTCAGATAAGATTCTACTTTACTTAAGATGACAAAAATTAATAAATAGCTTTCTTCTTATTGTTTACTTCTCTCTTAAGAATAAGACCCTACCTTCCTGCTGTCTCCCAGGAATAAAAACAACTGCAGTCTTTCCTTTCAGTTTTGAAGGCAAGAGAAGAACTTTTTCCTCTGACTCTACAGGTGGTTCCTGAAAGTGCTCTCCAGGTGACCTGAGGTGACTGACAAGTCTATTTTGCATTTACAAACAAGTTTAATAGGACCTGCATATTAACAAGAGTAATAATGTGTTATAGCAAATTGGAGTAATTTTTGTATTCACTTATTACCTAGACACTACTCTTCCAAGTTTCTCATTGGATTATTCTTTAGCTTACCATAGATGTAACTGATCGTGCATCTTCTTCATAATTTACTACTGGAGGTGGCTCTTTCCCATCATTTTCTTGCACTTTTTGCTCTAGCAATTCCTTCTGTGCTGAAAACTTTGCTTCAGTGCATCTCAGCTGCTGGACTGACTGCTTCAGTTCCTCAAGTGCCTGTTTTTGGCTTAGCAGAAGCACAATACTAAAAGAGAATAAATTAAATATAAATGATTTCAACTTCATTAAGAAGACATTAAGGAAACCTCATATATGTAAACTATGCTTTTCTTTGATTTCATTTTTATAAGAGCATTTTAGAATAATAAAAAATATGAAACTAAGCAGATTTTAAGTTATCACAGTATTTATTACATGCTAGCATTAACAAAATGGAAGTGTTTGGAGTCAAATCCAAATCAAGATGCTTTCAAATATATTATGATCTATGACATTCATTTTATTTTAGCTAAACCATATACCTCACAGAGTAGACACTTAGGTCCAGAGATGTAGGGCCTAGAATGAATTAAAATAACAGAAGCAGAGTCTTAAATTTACCTTAAGTATCAAAGGCAATATAGCTAGGGTCAGATCTGTGCCTAGGGTAAAATAAATCAAGGTGACAGTCTGGATACGAAGCTTGTGTATATGTTGTGAGGGATGTGTGTCTGGAGGCAGGTGAAGCTACAATGACAAGGACTAAGGGCTAAGATGTAATTGGGGGAACGAGTAAAACAAAGGGCCCCAAATCTTTCCAACATCTCCAATACAAAGACAGTAGACTTTCCCATCCCTCCTTTAGAGTACAAGGCCACAGGTTGTCTTACTGTGAGTTTTTAACCCTTGGAGGCTGCCTTCAATGATAATTTCAAACTCATTCACCCACATTGAAGCCACAGGTAAACAGGTAGTGGTGGTAGATACTTCTGGAAATAGCCCACACTATATATTACAATAATTCCCAAAAAGGACTGTGCCATGCACTGCTGAAAGTAAGTTATTAGTATGTAAGAGACAATAGATTATAAATTAGAGAAAATGTCAAAATCAGAACATAAGGTCAGAAAATATCTTCTTAAATTGAAACTATAAGGCTCAACATAAACTGAATAAATATTCACAGGCAAAAATAACCACACTAAGAGAGATTTATTTATAAATACGATGCTGATCAATATTTTGAAAACTAAATTCAAATTTAATTGAGCAGGGTGCAACCTCAATGACTGCTATAAAGAAAGCTGTAATCTCCTTATTGTAACAAGTTTCAAGTGAGTGTCCTAATAAACAGAAGAGAAAAAAGTATAAGAAAAGTAAAACTAATGAGTAAGAACATTTATAAGAGACCTAGTAATATCCAGAAGATAGACCTCTCCAGTGGAATTCAATAAATGGTAATCAGTATTTACATCATTATCATTCAACAGTCTGTGATCTGTGTTCTAAATCCACACAGACTTCGTGATAAATTCATGCTGTTTTATTTATTAGTTGGTAACTTCTTTTTAATAATAAATTGGCATTTCTGAGTTCTCAGTAATCTCTTGAGAGAAAGTTGATTTTTTAAAAGAATCACTTTTGTGGCAGCATGATTTATAAAGACACGTACACACGTATGTTTATTGTGGCACTATTCACAATAGCCAAGACTTGGAACCAACTCAAATGTCTATCGATGATAGAATGGATTAAGAAAATGTGGCACATTTATGGCATGGAATATTATGCAGCCATAAAAAAGGATGAGTTCATAGAGACATGGATGAAGCTGGAAACCATCATTCTCAGCAAACTATCACAAGGACAAAAAACCAAACACCGCATGCTCTCACTCACGGGTGGGAATTGAACAATGAGA
>NW_012106031.1:480173-483315 GCF_000951045.1 Mandrillus leucophaeus | reverse complement strand
AAAAAAAAAACTTAAAAGAATAAAAATAAACTTTGCAAAATGAAATCAGAAATGACAAGGCACAAGGCAAGTAAATATTAACTGAACATCTGAATATAATTCAAAAACATGTATTTATGGAAGTAAATAATATACATTTTACTCTCTTAAACCTATGGTCAGCTGAACAATGTCCTCCAAAAGATAACCACATCCTTATGCCCAAAACCTGCAGTGTTTGTCAGCTTACTGGCAAATAAACTTTTCAGATATGATTAAGTTAAGGGTGTTGAGATGTCGGATTATCCTATATAATCTAGGTGAGCCTAGTGTAATCATAAGAATACTTACAAGAAGGAGGCAAGATGAACAATGTCAGAAAAGGTGATGTGAAAATGGAAACGATGTAAGAAAAGGCAGTGTAACTTGGGACAGAGTGAAGTAATGAGGATAGCCTTTAGAAACTGGAAAAGGCAAAGGAAGCAAATTCTCCCCCAGAATGTCCAGAAAAACCAGCCCTACGAACACCATAGTTTTAGGACAGTAAAACTGATTCTGACTTGTGACCTCTAGAATTATAAGAGAATAAATCTGTGTTGCTTTAAGCTACTGTATTTGCGGCAATTTGCTACAGCAGCAAGACAATAGTAATACAAACCCTGATAGATGCCATATCCATTCTATGTTTATTTAAAAGGAAAAGATTAAAACATTTTAAAAAGTTAAAATTTTGAAAAAAGATTTCAAGTCATATATATTTCTCAAGTTTAGAGAAACAGCTTAATTTTAACAAATGACTTCTCGTGATGTTTCCAATCTCTACGCCTTACTGTTATTTCACCTTTATTTTACCCTGGATAATAAACAGGATCTTCCAAAATGATTCTAAAACATTTGTATAATTTTTTAAAATCACTAAAAACTGATTCTCTAACTACAACAATACATTTTCTCTAATCCTCACTGGGAACCTGAATAGCCCCTGATATGATTTGGCTGTGTCCCCACCCAAATCTCAAACTGTAGCTCCCATAATTCCCACGTGTCATGAGAGGGGCCTGCTGGGAGGTAATTGAATCATGATGGTGGGTCTTTTCTGTGCTGTTCTCGTGGCAGTACGTAAGTCTCATGAGATCTGGTGGTTTCATAAGGAGGGATCCCCTGCACATGCTCTCTCTCTTGCCTGCTGCCATGGAAGATGTGTCTTGCTTCCCCTGCACCTTCCACCATGAGTGTGAGGCCTCTCCAGCCATGTGGAACTGTGAATCTAAACTTCTTTCCTTTCCCCTGCCCTCTTTCCAGTCCATCCCGTGGCACCAGCACCACGCTCTTCTATTCTTTTTTCAAGTCGGTTGTGGAACTCAAGAATGACCTGAGCATCTGTGGAACGCTCTATTCTGTGGATCAGTATCTCAACATCAAACTAACTAATATCAGTGTCACAGACCTTGAGAAGTATCCTCACATGTTATCAGTGAAGAACTGCCTCATTCAGGGCTCAGTGGTT
Organism: Mandrillus leucophaeus; assembly: GCF_000951045.1. Taxonomy (NCBI): domain Eukaryota; kingdom Metazoa; phylum Chordata; class Mammalia; order Primates; family Cercopithecidae; genus Mandrillus; species Mandrillus leucophaeus. The sequence goes on along the minus strand of NW_012106031.1, from coordinate 481,829 downwards.
GCATACATGCAGTTGCCAGCAGACGAGATACACAAACAGTTGCTACAGGATGCGGCAAGGAAGGAACCCCTGCCGCAGAAACAGTGATGGCTCCTCCTCCTCTTCCCCTTCCTCTTTCACTGGTGACCCCAAGTCCCAGCCTGAGCCCCTAATGCCCAATACTTGAAGAGGTTTTATTTGTTTTTTAACTAATGATGGTTTTGTGGGGTTTTTTAAGGGATGAGTGGATGAGAGGAATAATAGAGAACAGCTATCCTCTGTTGAGAAGGTGAGAAAAAGTAGGCTGGGAAACTTCAAAGCCTTCCAATCCCCAGCACCTGCCTTTCTCGCTACTTTCCTGTAGACAGTGGAAGAGTTTCCTAGGTCTTTCCAGGGCAGCATGTGATTCATTTGGGGATGGAAGGAATCTGTCCCACATCGGGAATAAAATTTATGATGCAGGGAAAAACAAAACAAGACAAAACTCTTTCCTTTATAAATTACCCGGCCTTGGGTATGTCTTTATTAACAACGTGAAAACAGACTAATACAGCCCCCTGCCAGTTTTATTTATTATTTAAATATCTGTTCGTGGAGTCCTCCACTGCAAGTAGGAACGCTTCCCTTAAAAGATGACTATTTGTTTGTTTTTATGCTCTTAGAACCACCCAAGATCAAGTTCTTATGACCATAAGGCCTTTTTTTCCTTTCCCTTTGCTTGTCCCACACAGTTGCCTTTAGTCTTGTTGCTGTTAGTCATTCAGCCGCTCACACAAATATGGGGGGGGACTTATGGTGACACTGTCACCTTGAATGCTGAACATGCTGTCTATGGAATTTTTTTGTTCTTATTGTTGTTGTTTCCACGTGGTATCCTCATTACTATGTCTGCTTCTGTGAGACATTTTGGCCAGATTATAAAACTACATCACAAGACCTCCTACTTCTACAAAGATAGAATGTACTGACTCTGCAGAAAAGAGTTAACATAGATTTAAACATAAAATCTCAAACTATTAAACTTTTAGAAAAAAAAAATAAAGAAGAAAACCTTTGAGATCCAGGACTAATAGCATATACTGACTCTGCGGAAAAGAGTTAACATGTAGATTTAAATGTAAAATCTCAAACTATTAAGCTTTTAGAAAAAAACAAACAGAAGAAAATCTTTGAGATCTAGGACTAGGCAAAGACTTCTTAGACTTAACACCAAAGCACCAACCACAAACCTTAAAAGAAATAAAATGGACTTTTTTTTTTTTAATGCTAGTCAAGTGCAGTAGTGAGAATGGGAGAAGGAGTAAAACAAGGAGCTCAATCTATAACTGACTGAACAATCAATTGAGTTATCCACTACCTTCAGACCAGCCTAAAATGGACTTCTTCAAAATTAAAAAAATTTGTTCTATGAAAGACCCTGTCTCTTGAGAAGATGAAAAGACAAGGCACAGACTGGGAGAAATGTCAAAGAAATAGAATATATGAAGAACTAGAATATAAAGGTCTAGAATATATAAAGAGTGCAAGAGTAAACAAAATAAAACAAGCAAACATCCAATTAGAAAATGCACGAAAGAGCTGAACAGGTATTTCACTAAAACAGGATACACCAATGACAAACCAGCACATTGAAAAGATGTTCCAGAACATCATTCATTAGGGAAATGCATATTAAAA
>NW_012106031.1:466805-478953 GCF_000951045.1 Mandrillus leucophaeus | reverse complement strand
TCTTTCCTTTCCCCTGCCCTCTTTCCAGTCCATCCCGTGGCACCAGCACCACGCTCTTCTATTCTTTTTTCAAGTCGGTTGTGGAACTCAAGAATGACCTGAGCATCTGTGGAACGCTCTATTCTGTGGATCAGTATCTCAACATCAAACTAACTAATATCAGTGTCACAGACCTTGAGAAGTATCCTCACATGTTATCAGTGAAGAACTGCCTCATTCAGGGCTCAGTGGTTGCATACATGCAGTTGCCAGCAGACGAGATACACAAACAGTTGCTACAGGATGCGGCAAGGAAGGAACCCCTGCCGCAGAAACAGTGATGGCTCCTCCTCCTCTTCCCCTTCCTCTTTCACTGGTGACCCCAAGTCCCAGCCTGAGCCCCTAATGCCCAATACTTGAAGAGGTTTTATTTGTTTTTTAACTAATGATGGTTTTGTGGGGTTTTTTAAGGGATGAGTGGATGAGAGGAATAATAGAGAACAGCTATCCTCTGTTGAGAAGGTGAGAAAAAGTAGGCTGGGAAACTTCAAAGCCTTCCAATCCCCAGCACCTGCCTTTCTCGCTACTTTCCTGTAGACAGTGGAAGAGTTTCCTAGGTCTTTCCAGGGCAGCATGTGATTCATTTGGGGATGGAAGGAATCTGTCCCACATCGGGAATAAAATTTATGATGCAGGGAAAAACAAAACAAGACAAAACTCTTTCCTTTATAAATTACCCGGCCTTGGGTATGTCTTTATTAACAACGTGAAAACAGACTAATACAGCCCCCTGCCAGTTTTATTTATTATTTAAATATCTGTTCGTGGAGTCCTCCACTGCAAGTAGGAACGCTTCCCTTAAAAGATGACTATTTGTTTGTTTTTATGCTCTTAGAACCACCCAAGATCAAGTTCTTATGACCATAAGGCCTTTTTTTCCTTTCCCTTTGCTTGTCCCACACAGTTGCCTTTAGTCTTGTTGCTGTTAGTCATTCAGCCGCTCACACAAATATGGGGGGGGACTTATGGTGACACTGTCACCTTGAATGCTGAACATGCTGTCTATGGAATTTTTTTGTTCTTATTGTTGTTGTTTCCACGTGGTATCCTCATTACTATGTCTGCTTCTGTGAGACATTTTGGCCAGATTATAAAACTACATCACAAGACCTCCTACTTCTACAAAGATAGAATGTACTGACTCTGCAGAAAAGAGTTAACATAGATTTAAACATAAAATCTCAAACTATTAAACTTTTAGAAAAAAAAAATAAAGAAGAAAACCTTTGAGATCCAGGACTAATAGCATATACTGACTCTGCGGAAAAGAGTTAACATGTAGATTTAAATGTAAAATCTCAAACTATTAAGCTTTTAGAAAAAAACAAACAGAAGAAAATCTTTGAGATCTAGGACTAGGCAAAGACTTCTTAGACTTAACACCAAAGCACCAACCACAAACCTTAAAAGAAATAAAATGGACTTTTTTTTTTTTAATGCTAGTCAAGTGCAGTAGTGAGAATGGGAGAAGGAATAAAACAAGGAGCTCAATCTATAACTGACTGAACAATCAATTGAGTTATACACTACCTTCAGACCAGCCTAAAATGGACTTCTTCAAAATTAAAAAAATTTGTTCTATGAAAGACCCTGTCTCTTGAGAAGATGAAAAGACAAGGCACAGACTGGGAGAAATGTCAAAGAAATAGAATATATGAAGAACTAGAATATAAAGGTCTAGAATATATAAAGAGTGCAAGAGTAAACAAAATAAAACAAGCAAACATCCAATTAGAAAATGCACGAAAGAGCTGAACAGGTATTTCACTAAAACAGGATACACCAATGACAAACCAGCACATTGAAAAGATGTTCCAGAACATCATTCATTAGGGAAATGCATATTAAAACAACAATGAAATCTCACTACACATCTTTTAGAATGGCTCAAATACAACATAGTGAAAAAGTGACAATACCAAATGCTGGCAAGGATGAGAAAAAAAAAAGGGATCACTCACACATTACTGGTGGAAACGTGTTAATAGTACAAACTAAACTAATGCAATTACCATACAATTAGCAACTGTGATCCTCGGCAGTTACCCCAGAAAAATTATTTATGTTCACATAAAAACCTATACATAAATGTTTGGAGACCTTTATTTGTAGTAGCCCCAAACTAGAAACAAACCAGACGTCCTTCAAAGTATGAATGATTAGACAAATTGTGGTATATCCATACTGTTAGGGTTGAATTGTATCCCCCAGGAAGATATGTTCAAGTCCTAATGCCTGAAAACTCAGAATGTGACCTCATTTGGAAACAGGGTCATTTCAGATGTAGTTAAGGTTAGATCATACAGGAGTAGGATAGTCCATTAATGGAAAAGACTGTTGCCCTTATAAAAAGAGGAAAATCTGGATACAGAGAAGAGACACACAGGCAGAGGATCATATGGAGACACAGGCAGAGACTAGAGTAAAGCTTCTACAAACCAAGAATGTCAAGGATTGTCAGCTATCACCAGAAGCTAGGAGACAGGCATGAAACAGATTCTCCTTTGGAGTTCTCAGTAGGAACCAACACGGCCAACACCTCATTACATACTTTTACCCTCCAGAACTGAGAAAGAATAAATTTAATAAATAAAATTATGTTGCTTTAAGCTGCCCACTATGCAGTATTTTATTACAGCAGCCCTAAGAAACTGATACACATACCACGGAACACTGTACTACTCAACAGTAAAAAGGAATGAAAGTAGCTGGATGGATCTCTGAAGAATTATGCTGAGTAAAAAGCCAATGCCAAAAGGTTACATACAACATAACTCCATTTATATAACATTCTTGAAAAACCAGACTAATGGTTTTTAGGGGTTAGTAAGGAGCTAGATGGACCGAAGGAAGTGTGGCTATGAAAGTACAACATGAGAGATCCTTGCAGTGATGGAAGTGCTCTGTATCTTAACTGTATCAATGTCAGTATCTGGGTTGTGATATTATTTTATGGTTTTACAAGATGCTACCATTGAGGGAAACTGAATATAGGGTACACGGGATCTCTCTGTATTATTTCTAACAACTAAATGTCAATCCATAATGATTTCAAAATGAAAAAATTATTTAAAAAATATGTATCACCGCTGCTACATCATGTTTCCTCTGGTGAGGTGAGGAAATTTCTTCATTTTTTATTTTTGTAGGTACATAATAGGTATATATATTTATGAAGTACATGAGATATTTTGATAAAAGCACACGATGTGTTATAATCACATCAGGGTAAAGGGGGTATCCATCACCTCAAGCATTTATCCTTTGTGTTACAAACTATCCTATTATACTCTTCTGGTTATTTTAAAATGTATATTGACTACAGTTACCCTGTTGTGCTATCAAATAGCACAACAATAGAATAGGTCTCATTCATTTGCCCAGTACTTCCCACTACCCTTCCCAGTCTCTGGTAACCAACCTTCTACTCTCTATCTACAGGAATTCAAATGTTTTAATTTTTAGCTCCTACAAATAAGTGAGAACATGCAAAGTTTGTCTTTCTGTGCCTGGCTTATTTCACTTCACAAAATGCTTCACATAATGACCTCCAGTGCCATCCATGTTGAAAATGACAGGATCTCATTCATTTTTTAATGGCTGAATAGTAGTCCATTTTGTACAGGTACCACATTTCCTTTGTCTGTTGATGGATACTTAGGTTGCTTCCGACTCTTGACTATTGTGAATAGTGCTGCAATAAACATGGGAGTGTAAATATCTCTTGGATATATTGACTTCCCTTCTTTTGAGTATATACTTAGCAGTGAGATTCCTGGATGGCATGGTAGCTCCATTTTTAGTTTTTTCAGGTACCTCCAAACTGTTTTCCATAGTGGTTATACTGAGGTGAGATTTTTATCCTCTCATATGTCTTGAGCTCCTAACTAAATAATTTGTTTTGGAGGAAGGTCTTTTTTATTCCCCTTCAGGACTTGAAAGTTTCTACTGTATTGTACCATGTGGGCACTCAGTTAGACGATATCGTAATACCAAGAATAAGATTAAAGTGTAAATTTCCTCATTTTGATTTTTTGGGGTTTTTAAGGATGAGTCTTGCAGGGGGTGTATGCCTCTAGTCTTAACATTTAAAAATCAACATGTCTGATCATGAAATCAATTAGAAAAATTCACTTCTTCCAGTTAATCCCATTTCAGCCTTTATCCATGACATAATCTCTCATATATGAACATGTTCCTTTTGTTCAGTAATTACTGAAAAAAAATGTATTGCTGGTCTCACTATGTAAAATACTATACAATTATGTTTATAATACCACTGAGCAAACATGCAATACATACCTCAGTAAGTAGAAATTATAGTAAATGTATGATTATTTAGTACAAGATGCATAGGAGGCCATAAATAAATTTAAAACGTGGAAGCTTCCAGGACCCTTGCATGTGCTACTTCCTATCTCTGAACACTCTTTCCATGCATTCTTCACATGCAGGGTATCTCCTGCCCATCTCCTAGGAGACCTCTGATCATCTTTCTTAAGTAGCTGTTCCTCTGTTCTATCTGAACCCTTATTTCATAGCAATGATCATAACTGGTAATTATTTTAATTTTGTATTGGTTTCCTCCACAAAAGTGTAAGTTTCATGAGCCATGTGACCATACGTGTCTTACCTCTCACTGCATTCACAGCATCTGGTAGATGCACAATCAACATTGTTGAATGAATTCCCTATTTACATAGCACATTTTTTTTTTAAATCGCATAATTCAAAAACTCTGAGCCAAAGGAAAAAAAGAAAGGTTCCTGAATTTCAAAACTAGAACACTTTTCTAGATTATTAAGTCTTACCTTTACCAGAAGCTAGATGTGACACTTCGCAAGTCTCTTAAAATTTCTGGACCTCAAGATGTCACATTATTTGAAAGGCAGTGAGGCTAAATCAAATGATCTCTTAAGATTCTGCATGGCTCTATGATTTTATAATATATAAGGTATTTTTAAATACTAAGTGATAATGGTATAAAACAGGTTAAGACAACACAAAATTAAATAATCATTTTACTTTTTGTAAATCAAACCAAGCATTGAAACCAGCAGTAACATCACTAGCTCTTTATGCCACCAAGTCATAAATGACATATGCTTGGTATTTTTTCCCATAACTTTTTTCTAATACAAAAGTCAAGGACCACAAAACAGGAAAAGATTGGTATTATTTCCATTTGAATAAACAGGCTTTAGAAGTAATGAGTGAAGGTATATATACTAGACTGATACTCTGTGTTGGATTAAAGTATATTTAGTGTATATTATACAATACAAAATTTTAGTGTATTAAATACACTAAATACACCAAGTACACGAAACGTATTTAATTTGGCATATTTAGTGTATTTAATACATTACAATTGTTTTACAAAAATTTCAAATGGTTGGTTTTCCTTTCATTCTATATTTTTTAAATAAAATTCTGCGATAGTTACATTTCAACTAAGAACTGCATTACTCACGTAAGTTTGAACTCTGTTTTTGCTAATGTGTCAATTTAAAGATCACATAAAAGCCATTCTTGAAGTTTTTCACTTCATATTATTCAATTATAGGAATCAAAGCTATCAAATGATTTATCATATAATTTATTTTTTCACTGTCATTAGACATTTTAGAGACATGGATATATTAAATTCAAATTATAAAAATTTGGTTTTAGTCTCATATTTTTATACGACAAGTACTGTTATTTCTATTAAGTAAACATTCAATATAATTCCATTAATTTAAAAATAAGAATGCAAATATCTAACACAGACTATTTTTGACATTTGGGAAGAAAGGTAGTCTTTTTTTTTACTTTCAAGTAACACAGTACATGAAACTAACAAAGTGTTGAGAAGTAAAGATAACGTAAGTTTATTATTATAAGTAGATAAAAATTGCTTTTAATTATATATGCATATTTAAACATGTATGTGTAGATATACACACATGTACATAATAAAAGGAAATGTTCAAGAAATATTAACAAATTAAAATGCAAACATTTGCCCTGGAATCCCTTTCAGAGTATGTGTTTAGCAAAATATGTTAACATATAATTCAAAGGCAAACTTCAACCCTACCAATGTCTGCATTTAATGAAATTTAGCAGTAACTCTTTAGTCATATAAACATACTTAACATTTTCAAGATTATACCTTGATTCTAACAATAAAAACTCCATACTAACAAAGGTTAACAAGAGTTCGGTTAAACGGGTCTCATCCCCTGAAAACCTTGGCATACCAACCCCTGTTAACTTATTCTCTAAAGAATGTACTTAAAATCATAAGATCAAGCAAATGATATGATCAAAAAGACAAAAGCTATGGAGTCAGCAATTCATGTGTTTTCTACCATTTACTACGTATGTGATTGTAGGTAAGTTATCTAAACTCTCAAAGACCTGAATGTAAAACACAGGCTACTATACAACAGGCACAGAAAGATAACATTCAATGAGTTAACATATATATATGTTTATATACATTATATATGTGTTTATATATGTTATATATGTGTGTATATAGAAAATATCCAGCATAATATGTGACACAAAGTAAAACCTCAAGAAATATTACTTTCCATATATCCACTACCCTTCAAGGCTCCTCTCTCATATCCATTCTCATATCCTGATAAATATAAACAGGTGGAGGAACATGGATTATACATCCATTATGTAGATAAAAAGAAAGGCAAAATTTGAGTCAAGAAAATATGCAAAAATTCAAATAATCTCATAACTTCTAGATTAAGGAGCCCTTAAAGATCATCTCCTCCAACAACTTACAGCCAGACATTCTGGTGAGAGGGTTAGCACTTTCAATTTTCTTTCTTTATATCCACTAAATTTTAAAATAGGAGTCAATTTATAGTGTGTGCTTTTGCAAAATTATAAAAAGTAGAACCACTTGGTCATCTATAAACATGTGAAGACATTTATCCACAAACACAGAAAATTCTTTTGTTTAGTTTTATATGTGCAATGGGTGATGTTTTATTTTATCATTCAAATAAAATCTTCTGTTAATGCAATACTAAAAATTTGCAGATTTCGTAAAGGAATGATCAGAGTAACTCAAATTTTTCTGTTCTCGCCTTTAAAGGGCTCATTGATTCCCATTTAATGTTTCAATGGACTGAATGTTTGTATGCTACCAAAATTCAAATGTTGAAAACCCCTAACACAATGGTATTAGGAGGTGGGGGCCTTTGGAAGGTAATTAAGTCATGAAGATAGAGCCCTTATCAATGGGATTAGTGCCATTATAAAAGAGATCCCGGGGAGCTCTTACCCTCTTTCTGTCATGTGAGGATACAATGAGAAGATAGCAGTCTGCAGTCTGGAAGAGGGTCCTCACAAGAACCCAATCATGCTGGCACCCTGATTTCATACTTACAGCCTCCAGAACTGTGAGAAATAAATTCTGCTCTTTATTAAGTAATCTAGCCTATGGTACATTGTTATAGCAGACCAAACTGACTAAGACAAAAATTTAACACCAAGTTATAATAACAGCTATAGTATAAATGAGAAAAGTAGACCTCCAAAATTTGATGTGGTATAATAGAATAGATGATGTTGCCATTCACTGAAATAAAGAATACTAAGACTGAACTAGGTTAGGCCGAATGTGGTTGGGTTGTATGGAGATTTTTAATTCAGCCTTTGGACATGGGGAATTTAGGATACTTCTAAGACATTCAAAAACGCATGTCAAGGAGGCAATTGGTTACATGGCCACAGAGTTCAGAAAATAAATCTGAGAGACAGTAATAAATGGGTCATTTTCAGGAGATCACTTAGGGAAAAAGTTCAGGGAGAGGAGTGAGAGAGCCTAGGGCCATACCTTCCATAACTCTAAAATGGATTGGCTGAGTGGAGGAGAATGGGTTTGCAATGGAGTGGCCAGAAAGAGAGGAGTAAGATCTGGAATTTTGAGTTCCAAAGGCCAAGGGAAAAGAAAACAAATGAAGTCACTAAATTCAGATACTATTAATAGGTCAAGTAAGATAGTTTCTAAATTTAGCTAGCAATGTAGACGTCATTGTGATCTTAGAGCTACCAATTTCCATAGCGATAGGGCAAAAAGCCAGACTTTGAAAACTAAGTGGGAACTGAGGAAATGAGTGAGCATAATTACTCTTGGAACAAGTTTGAACTAAGAAGACAGAAAGCAAAGATAGTAGTTGGGAAAAAATATGGAGATTTAAGAAGGATTATCTGGGGTGGGTAGGGAAGTGGAGATTGCTTTTCGGAGTCAACATTTAAGTATATTTAAAAAGTGAGCACAAGGACCCAGTTGGGAAGGAAAGGTGAACATAATATATAAATCATGTAAAACCTGTGAAAGTAGAAATAATAAAATACCAAAAAAAAAAAAAAAGCATAAGAAATGAACTTAGGACAAAGAACAGTTCCTCTACTGAAGTAAGGAAAGAGAATGAGTACAAATTTGGGTAGGTTTGGAACTCTAATCTCAGAAAAGAAGAAAAATGTCGTCCAATGTTTCTAATTTCTTTCAGGGATGTGGATGTCCATCTGCTCACTATGATGAGGGAGATAAGTAATCAGAGATCTGAAATAAGTGAAGGATATATGAAAAGTTGTGCAGAAAGAGCAGGTACAAACCAGAGAAATCCTATATATCACGAATTCCTTGAGAGTCTAGATAAATCAAAGAATATGTGAGAGTATAATAGCAAGAAATATGTAAAGTCTAGTCAGGATTAGAAAACCCACACCAGCAACCACTGTTGTAGATGCAATTAATAAAGGCAGATTAGAAACTTGAAGTTTAGATTAAAATTTAAATTCTTAAGCAGTAGAAAGCCTAATGAAGTCAGTAAAAGAAGAGTATACCAACACAAGTAAAGTCTGTGGACCTAGGAAGATATTTACATATCCAGAAATCAGCAAGACAAAACAGCACAGCTAATCACTGAGTGATTTTTATCTGTTTTCTAATCAGTCTGCTTCCTTTTAACACAGTAGAGCCTATTTATAGGTAATATTGGTCTGCCACTTTCTTAATGGGAATTCGCAATGGGTCTGGTGAAAATGGATATAGGAAAGTAAAGACAGCTTTAATAATGAATTTTAGAAAAATAGTTCAAACTGGTAAAACATTGAGACATATGATCAGGATGCTACATTTACAAAAAGACAAAATCATTTTTCCCAAGGACACTGTATTTTTTAAAACCACAGAATCATTTTTCCAGAATCCTAGAAATTAACTATACAAAATTTTACACTTAAAATGAAAGTTTCTGCTTCTAGAAATGTTATGTCCATACTGCCATGTAACTAAAATATTTTTGTAAAACTACAATTAAACATTCTTCCTTCAAATTGTTTCTCTTTTACTCACTCAGATTTCTTCTCACAAGTCTCAGAAGATTCTTCAATTCTCTTCTCTAACTCCAAAACAGCCTCCTCCTTGTTTAAAAGCATCTGCTGTGTTTGCATAAGTTCTTCTGCTAAGGTTTTCAACCTAGAATAAACAGTATTCTCAATATCAATCAACAAATTATGTTCACTTTATACATATCAAAAAAGTATTCATACATCTTACGTGGCAATGTCCAAAACAGTAGCCACATATAATTTGATTTAAACTAAAGTAAAATTTCAACTCATTTCAGATGCTAAACAGAAATGTAGTTACTGGCTACCTTACTGGATGGTGGAAAAAAGAATATTTCAATAATCACAGTAAGTACTTGGGCAATACTGGTCTAGAATCTTATTTCACCAAAAAGAAAAAGAGAAGTAGGTAAAGAAAAGAGAAGAAAACAACTTTGGTAGACACTGAGTAAATGATAAGTAGTATTATTTGCAGATGCTGTCTCATTTCCTCTTCACAACAGTCTTCTGAGATACATACTATTATTTTAAAGAAATGAAAGTGAGGCTCAGTTATTTGTCATTTTAAATTCATGGTAAGCTATTTCTATTTTCACATATTGTAATAATACTTTAGGAGTATTTTCTGTATAGAATTGAAGACAATTTAACACATACATTAATATGCACTCACAAACCAGAAAATTTATGTTTGCATAAAATGCATTGAGTCCTTAATGGAAATATTTCTACCACAAAAACATACATGGTTATCATATCAGTTTAAAATTTTTATCTTCAGCTTTTCAAAGCAAGATATGAAACCCAAAAGATAAAACAGAAAATATTAAATAATCTAACTCTATACAAATGTAAATTTATTTGAACTTAAAGAGGTCATAAAGTCAAAGGCAAAATTCAGACTGAAGAAATATATGCAGCGCAAATTACAAGAGCCCTTTTCGTGCAGAAAAACTCTTAGAAAAAAGACAAACTAACATGAAAATGGACAAAAAATCACAAAAGTTCACCATGAAAAAATTAAATGATCAATAAACATATGACATTATTACAACTTGACTGACTATATAATAAGTTATTTTTCACCTACTAAAATTGACAAGCATGAAAAATACTTGGAATATCCAGTAATAACAATTTTTTTTAAAATGGAAACAATTATACAACACTGATGTGAAAAAATTGGCACAAATTTTTCAGGGGTCATCTTGGAACTGTCTCTCAAATTTTAAATTATAAAATTATTTGACCATCTAAAAATGTGTCGTACCAAAACACTTGTACAATATGCACAAAGTCTGTCCATACAAAAATATTTGTTGCAATATTGATTATAAAGCAAAAAACTACAAAATCTTTGAATGCCCTAGTACAGCATACAGTCACTAAAAAAGAATTAGGCACACATATATAAGGTTTTTCTAAGATATAATTTTAAATTAAAAGGCAAGATGTAGCAGAATACATATAGCATTGTTCTAATTATATTAAAATACTTATACATGCATATGTTCCATGAACTGAATTGTGACCCCAAAATTCATCTGTTGGGGCCCTAACCCCCAATATAATGGTATCTGGAGATGAAGCCTCTAGGAGGTAATTAGGAATAGATGAAGTCATGAAGGTGGGACCCTCATGATGGGATTAGAGCCCTTAGAAGAAGAAACAGCACAGAACTCACTACCTCTCCTCTCTCTCTCCTCACGTACACAAAAAAGAGGTCACCTGAGGACACAGCAAGAATTACCTATCTGCAAGTCAGGAAAAGAGCCCTCACAAGTAACCCAAATCAATTGACATCTTGATCTTGGACTTCCCAGCCTCCATATCTATGAGAAGTAAATTTCTGTTGTTTCAGCCATCCAGCCTATGGTAATTTGTATGACAGTGTGATGTGGTTTGGCTATGTCCCCACCCAAATCTCATCGCAAATTATAACTCCCACAATTCCCACAAGTTGCCAGAGGAACCCAGTGGGAGGTAACCGAATCATGGGGACAGGTCTTGCGCATGCTCTTCTCACAATAGTGAATAAATCTCATGCGATCTGATGGTTTTAAAACGAAGAGTTCCCCTGCGGAAACTGTTTTTGCCTGCTGCCATCCATGTAAAATGTGACTGGCTCCTCCTTGCCTTCTACTATGATTGTGAGGCCTCTCCAGCTATGTGGAACTGTAAGTCCATTAAATCCTCTTTTCCTTCCTAGGCTCAGAAATCTTTATCAACAGCATGAAAACAGACTAATACAGTGCAAACAGACTAATACAATATGTATGTATTTATGTGGTATGTGTTTATATATGAGTATATAGGATAAGAAACAGAAAACTACAAACCAAAGTTTTATCCAAACTCTCAAGAGGTGTGGGATTGGAGTAGGGAGTGATTTAAGTCCAAAGAAGTCTTTCATAGTTTACTCTATATATATCAACATTGTTTGAATCTCTTATAACAAGAATAGATTTTTTAGAATCATTAAATAATAAGTAATATAAAGAGAGGCAGAAAAACTATCGTACATAATCAGAAGAATGCTAAATACGGCAATAAAGATTGTTTCATTTTTATTTAGAGTGAAACAACATAATAAATTTCAGTAAGTCTCTGACGGCATTTGATATTAAAGCAAAATAAAAGCAATAATACTTATAATAATGATCGAGAGTCATCAGGGAAAGGTCAGATTGAACATTTTTCTTTAATCTCATATATATATATTCATAAAAGATTTGTA
>NW_012106031.1:451837-464945 GCF_000951045.1 Mandrillus leucophaeus | reverse complement strand
TTATAATATTATAATGCAAAGCAGTTAAAAGTCATAAAATGACTCTGCCTGGAAAAAATTCACAAAATGACATAATACTTAACATTTATTGAGTACCACGCATAGTTTTAAGTACTCTATAAATAAGCACTTAAATTTATATAATTCTTACAACACCCTTATGATCTCCATTTACATATGAAAAACTGAGGCAGAGAGGTTAAGGCTCTTGTCCAAGGTCACAGAGCTGGTAAGTGGGAAAAGCTGATAATAGAGCCCAGGCAGCTTAAATCCTAAATCCACACCCTTAGCAACTAATATCCTGTCTTAGTAATTACGCATTCTAGAATTTATCCTACATATACGCTTTAGAAAGTGTACAAAGATGTAAATACAAGAATGTTTATTGTATAATCACAATAAACGAAGGTAAATGTATCGTGATGCTAATGATGCTTAATTCTCAGGTGCCTCACTTGCATGATCCCTTCCAAGACTCTATACTTAATTTTGTATTTGTAAGTTTGTATAGATTTTCTTAAAGATGCTCCCTACACTCCAATTTTATAAGCTTGGAGTCCCACAAAACCTAGCACCAACTCTGGCAATGGAAAAAACTGGAAATAACCTAAATGCCCATCAATAAATAACAAAACTAAAGAAATTACGTTACATACAAGTAGTAAAACACTATACACGTTAAGAAGATTTAATACATGTTTAAAAAGAGGATGACACAAAGGAATATGCATAAAATAATTCCTACTTACACAGAAGAAAACAATTCATACACATGTATATGCTTGTATACACATTCTAGAAAAATACATACACTTTTTTCATGAGTTAAACCTGGAAGGTAGTGATGGTGATCAACAAAAAGAAGAAAGGAAAATTTTAATTTTTATTGTATACCCTTTTGTAAGATTTTACAGATTTTATCATCTGCATGCTTTAGTTAGGTAATTTTTAAAGATTTAATTGTATTAAACGATACAAAGGCAGCCCAGCACATTGGCTCACGCCTGTAATCACAGCACTTTGGGAGGCTGCAGCGGGTGGATCACTTGATGTCAGTAGTTCGAGACCAGCCTGGTCAACATGGTGAAACCTCATCTCTACTAAAAATACAAAAAATTAGCCAAGCGTGGTGGTGCACGCCCATAGTCCCAACTACTCAGAAAGCTGAGGCAGGAAAATCACTTGAAAGTGGGAGGCGGAGGTTGTGGTGAGCAGAGATTGCACCACTGCACTCCAGCCTGGGTGAGAGACCAAGACACCATCTAAAAAAAAAAAAAAAAAAAGATACAAAGTCCTAAAACCTTTTTTATGGATAATAAAAAGTTTCTAACACTTATCCAACACTTTTTATATCATAATCATTGGATGTCACGATCTAAATCTTACAACACTCTTAAAGGGACCAAACTTCCAACTTCCAAAAAAATTATGACTTCACAAACAATTCATCTTAACTTCTATTTCTTAAATGAAATTTGCAATGCTGTAACTTTAAGTGTGATATTTGAGTTAATTTAAAAAATGGAATTTATAGTTGCCTGAGGTAACTTTTCTGACATCTCTTTTTCTCTATTGCTGCAACATAAATTGAAAATATAAACTATTTCTTGCCATCTCTTTCTTAAAATATAATTGCAAGAGCATAGGATTTTTATGGATGACATTCTATACCGTGACACAAATCTTTATGAGCTTTTCTCAAGAGTAAACAGAAGACGGCTTCTACAACCAAGCAAAAGTTACAAGTTTCTGTTATAGTCACCTCCTAATACCCACTTACTCCACCTCCAATCCAAAAAATCCATCTGCTTTCTTCCCTACAACTTTGTTTCCCTTAATCAAACAGTCCTTCCAACATGTCACCTGACTTCAATATTTTACATTTTTCCAAATCTTTCCAACTCACTCCTAAAGTATTCCCCTAACTCAGCCTGAGAAAATTCTAATATTGTATATGTTCAACCAGAGATCAAACTTGAGCTAATACTGTAAACAAGAACAGCCCAAAACAGATTTGGTAAAAGCAAGGTTCTATGTAAGAGATGAAGGAGTAGTGGAGTATTTGACACCCCATTCAGTACAAGGTTGATTCAGAGAGTTGGATGGGTTAAACTGATATCATCCTCTATAACAGGAGTCAGCAACCATTTTCTGATAAAAGTACAGAGAGCAAGTATTTTAGACTTTGCCATCAAGAGGCAAAATCAAGCATAGTATATAGGTATTTATATAACAAAAGAGAAAACAAATATTCACAAATATTTTGTTGGCAAATTCAAAATATAGTAATAATTGGGTACATGTTATTGTAATGCCAATCTCCTAATGAGAAGAATGAAAATCTTTTGATGGCCATAATACTTCCCCTATCACTGCAGTTCAAAGTTAGTGTTTACAATCAAAATCAACTGTAAATGTTCACCTATTAATGCAGACATTTAATAAGATTTTAAGTCTTTCATATTTGTACAGTACATAGACCGGTACTGCCAAATACCAATATCAATCCATGAGCATAAGATTTTAATTAAGTATATTCAGTGCTTAGCAGGCGTGGTGCAATGGCATAATAAACACAATGTTTCTTTATCGAATTCAATAACAAAATAATCCACACTCTGCTGTGCCTTAAAAGTGCCACATTTTAAATCCATTTCCTCTTCTTCTTTTGACACTACAGGCATGAACTGATAATAAAAATAAGATGCCACAGTACACTGATATGTGTGGCACTCGAAATGCTGTCGAGTTATAACTGTGTCACTGTGATTTGTATAGTGCCAAGCAGCAGTGTGAAGTGATGAGTGTGCCACATATGGTCTCTGTCACAACTGCCTGGCTCTGCCACTGTAGCAGGAAATCACTCACAGACAGCAGGTAAATGAATGAGCATGGCTGTGTTCCAATAAAACTTTATTTATGTACTCTGATATGTAAACATCACATAATTTTTGTTTGTCACAAAATATAATTCTTCCTTTGATTTTTTTCCAACCATTTAAAATGCAAACAGCATTCTTAGCTCATGGGCTGCACAAAAATAGGCAACTAGCTGGATTTGCCTCATGGGCTATAGTTTGCTGACTCATGCCCTATAAGAACCAAGAGAATGACTTTTCCACATAGAGAATTACCATTCTTCAATTAAGAGATCCTATTTATATTCTATTAGAAAAGCTAAATATGTTCTGATTTTAAATTTTTTTAAATGTACTTGAAATCCTAAGGCCTGAGACTAGATTTTGCTTTAGAATATAAGACTATACATTTCACATAATCATGATATTCAAATATATCTACTACTGACAGGCAATAACAACTTATAATAAAGAGACCTCATTTGAAATCAGAAAACAGAGTCAACAAAATAACTAAATAGGACCTTAATTCTTTACCATTTTATTAAAATTAATCAAAATTCCTTCTTTTGCAGACAAGTTAATGCTTATATTATTTTGGAATAACCTGCTATCTTTAATTTGTCATACTTCGCCTACTGACGTGTTGATTCAAAACTCCATTTAAGTTTGCAATAGGTCACCATTAGACGACTCATCTGTCCATAATGACAAAAAGCACAAAACAGACACTTAAATATATTCTTCTAAATTGTATAGACTTTATACAATTCAAAATTGTATAGACTTTATACAATTCAAAATTGTATAGACTTTAATTTTTCAAGTAATTTGATAAACTAAAATTACTGAGTCCCAAATTATTCATTTAAATAGTAACTAGATGAGATGAAATATTTGCATATATAATTTTAATAAATAGATGATTAAAAATAAATTAAGCGCAAAAACCCTTTCAGCATTTGGCAAAGAAGGTAGATGCAAAAAAAAGAGGCAGATGGGAGACAGGTGTTGGTAGGGAAGGAGAGAGATTATGTTATATGTAATAGAAACAAAGAAAGCAACCTCAGATTTAAGCCCAAAAATAATGTAGCCTAAATGCATGTGTGATGGGAAGTGCACAGCCTCAGGTGCCTAGTACTAGAAGTTACCTGAAGCTGAGAAACAGCCTTTGACCACATGGTAAGACACCATTCAAAAATTTTTCCTATAAATAGGAGATAATCCTACAAATAATTGAGTTTAACTCTCCTATGTATTTAGACCTTGATAAATATTGTTGATATATAAATAATGAGACTACAATAAAATGCTTCGTGGTACATATTCAGATGGGTAAAAGTGGTAACTTTATCAGGTACATGTCATAGTGTTAGATTTCCATAACAGAGGGGATAAGTAATCTGTCCAGTTTCACAAACATAATTTGCCAAATTATACACCAACTTACATATGTAAAGATATGCTATAAGAGTGCTTATATATCTGTATGTTCTGTATGTTATATAACACTGAGTATTATCCAATTATTTAATCTTTGCTAATCTGGTAAGTGAAATAGCCTAATTCTTTTTAATTTATATTTAATTGCCAATGAAGAATATCTTTTTCAAGTACTATTGGTAATTTGTATTTCTTTTTCCAGGAACTAACTGTTCATTTGTTTCTTTCACGTCTATTAGAATAATATTACAATACAATCAACAACTAAATTAACAATATTAATGCCTTCAGGAAAGAAAAGATGTTTAACTTAAAGCACTACTAAGTTAAAAAAAAAAAAAAAGGAAGAAAGATTTTCCTAAGTCTTATATTACATTCAAAAAATACATACAGTTTTAACGGAATTACCTTATATTTATTTGAAAGTGCCAACAGAGATACTGAATAATTCTCTGGGAATAAAATTCTTGAAGAAACCCTAATCTTAAACTCATACCCTAAATACAGATACTGTTCAATGAAATGTAACTAAAGTTTTATCTCAGTAAAATGTGAGCAATTAAAACTTCTATCACATTATCAAAGATTTATTACCTTTAATTTATTGCATTTTTGTTTACTGCTTCACCACTATAATTAAGAAACAATGATTTATGAGCATAACTAATTTTGCTCTCATTATACCCTAGAAAGCTATAAAACAAATTCTTCTTTGGTCACAAAATCTCTAATTTTATATAAGCTTATAACAGGTAGCTATTTTTAATTTTACCGCATTATATTCCAGTATCTACATACTCACTCTTTTTGGTGTTTATTAAAACATATTAATCAATTTCAGTGTAACCTCCTTGAAGGTATTAACCCTTACAACCTTAGATATATAGTAAATATACTGGATGAATAAATTAGTGAGTTATTTGGGAGCAATATAACACAAAAAAACAGGAATAATCTATGTCATATTCCTTCACCAGCAGCACGTGAATTGAGAAACGGAATGTCTCACTGCACAGGAATTGAGAAACTCTGCTATCTATTTTGTACCATACATTCAACTCTATTGTTTAGAGCAGAGTCTCTCAACCTCAACACTACTGATATTTTCACTAGGTAATTCTTTGTTTGGGAGGCTGTCCTGTGCACTGTAGAATGTTTAGCAGCATCTATAGCTAATGTCTCCAGATACTGTCAAATGTCCCCTGGAGTGTAAAATCACCCAGGGCAAGGACTACTGGTTTAGAGATAGCTGACATTTTAAATATCAATGGTCAGAAACCTAGTCAAAGTGCGACTCCTGTGTAGGGCATAAAAAACTTAGGAATAGCTTCAAAAATCCCAATAAGGCTGCTAGGGAAAACTCTGTAATGCAGGGTACTCCCATGCCTCCACTGCTCTCATCAGTAGTCAGTATACCATAATTATTAAGCCTTCATCTTGTACACATGATTCGTGGACAAATATTTGTTAGTTTCTTCAATCCTATCTAGCCAGCTTTAAAGATTCCAAACACCTGGCTGGGCACAGTGGCTCACGCCTATAATCCCAGGACTCTGGCAGGCCGAGGCAAGTGAATCACTTGAAGTCAGGAATTTGAGATCAGCCTGGCCAGCAGGGCAAACCCCATCTCTACAAAAAACACAAAAATTAGCCAGGCATGGTGGCACATGCCTGTAATCCCAGAGACTCGGGAGGCTGAGGCCTGAGAATCGTTTGAACTGGGAGGCAGAGGTTGCAGTGAGTCGAGATCGCACTACTGCACTCCAGCCTAGGCAACAAAGTGAGACTTCATCTCAAAAAAAAAGATGAAATAAAATTAAAAAAAAAAAGATTCCAAAACCCTTTCCAAGAGCCAGTCTGAGTTTCCCACCTTAGCTAAT
Source organism: Mandrillus leucophaeus (assembly GCF_000951045.1). Classification (NCBI taxonomy): domain Eukaryota; kingdom Metazoa; phylum Chordata; class Mammalia; order Primates; family Cercopithecidae; genus Mandrillus; species Mandrillus leucophaeus. The sequence goes on along the minus strand of NW_012106031.1, from coordinate 458,764 downwards.
TACCTGTACCACTACCATGTTACTGAACAACAGAAAGAAGATTGTTTAATTATATTAGTAGGGACATTTGGCTGAGCCATTTCAGGTAAAATTCCAACAGGTGATACGATATAACATGTCTAACATTGAGGAGCAATGAGTGCATAATCACTTATAGCTGTGAATCCGGCATAAAGAAAAACACATGCAATGTTTGTTAATAAATATATTTCCTTGTGTTGCTCCCAAACAAAATCAGGAGATAGGTTAAATATTTAGAAGTAGAGCACCTTATGTTTTCTAAATTCAAAAATGTACTACTAATTGCTTTTAATGTTCGAAAAGAACTAAAAACACATTGAGATTTCTCAAAATTCCTTTAATATTTTATGCAACAAAAACAACAAAGTGAAGACGGAACTGATTTAATAGCCTATAACAGAAGACATCCCTGCTTCAAGAGAAAATAATAATTCAATTAAAAGTCAATTTTTTGTACTAAGTGCTCTGACATCAATAACTCTCTTATCTCTAACAGTAAACAACCTAATTTCCAAAATGGTTCTTCCAATAAATTGAGAGGATAAAATGAGATTTAAAAATATATATAAATTTGGAAAAGCATAAAGCATTATTCTAATGTCAAATACTAGCAACAATTGGGCAAATGAATGTAACATCACACAGAACTTTGATATTCAGAATTACCAAAAGTGGTGATGAAAATGAGTAAAATTAACATATTTCTCAAAACATGTCACTCTGACCCCCAAAATTTACTTTTCATTACTTGTAAAAACAATTGAAATTTTAAATCTGATAGAGTACAACTATAAAGCAATAATAATACTAGTATTTAAGCTGTTCATATTTTGTAAATACTTACATTACTTGCAAACTTTCTGCTGTTAAATTATTCCACATGATCTCATTTGCCTGAAGATTTTCATTTTCTTCCAATAAGGAAGTATCAAACTCTATTTCTTGTTCTTTATCAGCCGTTGTTCTAGTAAAGCATGCCAAATAATTTTGGTCATTGTAAATACAGTATCATAATACATCTTCATATACACCAAAGGCAGAATATTTGTTTTTATCCAAAATTATGTTAACAAAGTAAACACAGATAGTATAAATCACAACTAAATCCTGGGTTTCAAAATTGTATAACTTGAGACTTAGTTTCCTTTTTTGCAGAATTCAGGTATTAACCTGCTTTATTCCTGTCACAATTGTAGTAAGTATAAAATAAGATGCCATGGAAAAGTATTTGGTGCATCATAAAGTTTAATACACCTATAAAGTTATGGTACTATTATATAAGTGTTAAAAAGAAAACATAATTTCATGGATTGAATATGGATTTCAGCATGGATTAAATATGGATTAACAACAAACATATTTTTACATATAAAAAACTATACATTATATAGTTATCATTGACAAAGAACTTTTAAAATTAAAAGCAAATTAATCTGAAATATTATATGTCTTAATAAGATCTTAAATATTTCTTATTTTTATCTGTGGTTAACTATTATATGAATGAAAAATAATACTGTCATAAATCCTTAAAGAGGAATAAACATGTCATACCTGTGAACATCTATGAAATTATTGTATTCTGTACTAGGATCTATCTGTTCAACCGACATTTGAATCTCTTTATGGACATTCACTATCTCCTCTGTGACAAGACTGGTTATCTGGCTGTATTCATCAAATATACCTTTGCTGAAAACAAAAATAAAATTTTGCAGCATTTTAAAGTTTTATCAAGAGAAATACCGTCTCAAAAAGGATTCAGAACAATAAGCATAAGAAATGTAACATCAAAATGTACAGATGCTTGTTTCCTGTACACCTTATTTCATACCTGGAGAGGAAAGTGGGGGGATTATATAAATGTACAGATTAGCAATTTATATTTGTTATCATACAATAATTACAAATGATCTAGAATAAGGCATTACTTTTTCAAGCATGTATGTGATACGTCCAAAATGTAGGGCCAGAGTTGATAACTTTCTGTGTCTAAATATTCTCATATAAATTTTGGGTTGTATAACATGGAACTCTGATCAACTCCTGACTCTTTAATGTTCCTTTCCAGTGTCTGCTACTTCCTCACATGCTCTTACCTGTCTGGTTCTTCCCTGCTTCTCTGGGCCTCTGCTCTTTTCTGTATACTTAGTTGAACTGGTTCTATACCTTGAAAGACATCTACATTTCTTCTCTTGACCTCCAATCGGTAGCAAAAATGTCATCAAAATTATTAGCCTGGTCTAATAAATGCAAAAGGGAAAAAACTATTCCATCGCAAAGACCAGTTTCCTACTTAAAAATGATATACTGTAGAAATATGCCATAGGTCACTGTCAACAACAAGTGTAGACAGACAAGCTTATCCTGCATATGCTGAAATAAATATAAAGTATGGTTTGTTTTTCTTTTCCACAATAATTACTTACAAAAAACTAATCCTCACAAGCTCCCTTATTGTGAGGTATTCTCTCAATTACTTTATTTTAAATAGGAAAATATCATTTAGGTTAATAAAATGAGATTTAAACTGTTTCAGGCAATGCTAGTTTCAAATAATTAGAGAAATCACCTGACAGACACAATTTAAAGAAAAGGGGAGGCAGAAAAATTTAATACAGATTTAGTTAATATCTCTGGGATTATAATCTCATAGGTAAAAGTACTGAATGTTGTTCATGTAGATGAGCCTATCTAAATAATTCTTTTAAAGCAAGACAGTGGAGATCATTAACACTCACCTTTAATACAAATGGGGAGGAAAAATGAAAAAAATCTCCTAATATTACATGAATGTTCCATGAGATTCAATGGAGGTGATATAATCATGCTTGGAATTTTTAAATTCTAAATCTAAAATAATATATTACAAAGTATAAATAACATACCATGGGAAACTATTATATGTCTCAAAAAAATATTCCAGTGATGATGAAGATACTATTCTTGAAAATTCATGTGAACAGTTTAAAAATGTCTATTAATAAATGGAAGTAGGAAAGGAAATATTTCTAAATCTATAGTACGTACTTTAGAGATAAGTAAATTTATGAATCAAATATTTAAGTAGACATTTCACTATTTTATCAACACTAAAAAGTTTACATATTCAAATTAACTAAAAACACTTTATCTTATGTGAATATGGAGGATCACCTAAAATTTAGTCTTACCTACACACAAGTATATACTATCTAATTATCTTTATTTTCACACAAAGAGAAGTAAAAGTCAAGCAGAGTCTGGAAGGCAGCAAAGACAAATTTGCTCTTCTAATTTCAGAGGCTGTGGAAGTCAATAGCCCAAGAAATATTATCCCTAACCTGAAATATTTGTATGTAAACAGAATAATCTAACACAGTGATAGCTAGTTGTACTAAATCTGTTATGGCACCAGGGAGCCCTTCAAAGAAAACAATGCCAATCTCTGCCTCTGTCTTCACAAGGCCTTCTGTGTGTCTCTCTGTGTCCTTCCCCTCATCTTCTTACAAGGACTCCAGTCATTGGATTTAGGGTCTACTCTAAATCCAGAATGATTTCATCTTGAGATCCTTGACTAATTACATCTGCAAAGACCCTATTTCCAAATAAGGTCACATTCTGAGATTCTGGGTACACAGGAATTTTAAGGGTACATTCTTCAAATCACTACATTCCTCTCACAGAGAGTGCAGGGTTAGTCAGAAGACTTCAAGCTTCAAGTTTCAGATCTGCCACCTCTTAGCTTTGTGATTCTGGGTCCATTCTCACTTGTCTGTCAAAGATAAACCCTGGATATAACCTGTACTTCCTCACTCTACAGGATACTGTAAGGAACAAGTGAGCAAATGCACATGAAACTGCTTTGCAAAGTGCAATGTAGTGTATAAATGAAATGTTTTGTTTTAAAAGTTATCATTTTACCTTTAACAGTTACTTTGGCATTTATTAACCCATTTATGACTAGTGTTCCATTGTTGGAATGCTAAGCTTATGGGAGTTATTTATATCCTACTGCTCAAGGTTATTGCTAAGGTCGGATTTTTCACACACAAAAAATGTTCACACAAAAAAATTTGCAACCTCTGGCATAAATGGGTTAATTTATGTAATATACAGGCTTCCTCTTGCACCATAACCTGAAAAATGCTCATAATAATTTTTCACACCAATTTACATTTCAAAATATGCTAAACCTAAGAGCTTATGTGCTAATTTATGTAATTACAGATAAAGTAACTACAATGCAAGAACCTGCATTAAACTGGCCCAAGTTCCTTTTCTCATACTTCACTACTTATTTGTGAACTTTATCTCCACCTGAGAGATAACCAACCATTTACTTCTTTTCTAATTCTCTTTCATTACTACACCATTCTTCAACCCCACACATAGTTCACAGCAACTCTAACATTGAAGAATTACCCTACGCAATTTTCAGTGAAAGAAAATTGAATTTAGTCATTTGGAAGGCACTAAAACAACTAAGCAAGGAGATAGGGTCTACCAAAGGATGACTTTTTTTTTCTGTCATTTTGTATCAGTGTGTATGATAAACATGTATGCATTTGACTTACTAATTAAAGTATATTGTTAGATCGGGAAGGTAAGAACTGTGGCCTGCTCATCTCTATATCCCTAAGCATCAGGTAATGTGTTTTGCATATGTAAAACTTCAGTAAACATTTGTTGATTTTAATCTTATACAGAAGAAAGAACAAGAAGCTGACAAATAAACCTTCAAAAAAATCTCTTCCTTGAGCCTTTTCAGTTGTTCAAGATTTAAATACCCAACTCTCTGGAGGCAGATATTCACTTTCAAACACTTTTCACCTTATAATTTTTTTTTTCATTTAAATTTCCAGCTAAGGGAACAAAACAAAAACATACAAAAGAAGGACCATTTTGGAAGCCAGCTAGAAGGTTTAGGGGATAAGCCCAAACTGAAGGGACGTCAAAAGTGAAAATCAAGAAGATTCAAGGTCTGAAATACCCATTGGACTGGGTCAATAATAAAACTTACGAAACAACACCTAAACTAGAGAGAAAATATGTAGAAATCATTTTGTGAAGGCATTTTATGATAAAAAGAAAATGTATCTTACAGTGCTTTTATCATTTCTTCTTGCATCTTTTGTAAGGAGTCCAGAAGCAGGGGAAGTGTGATATCATAATACTGATTCTGATGGAGCTGTGCCCCTTTCAATGCCAATACATACTGATTGTGCAACATATGAAGTTTCATTGTCGCTTTATCGTATCGTTCCTTGGCCTTTTCAGTTTCCTTCCCTGGAAAAAAAAACTGAAGAACATTAGTAAAAGAAAAAAGTTTTATCTTCACTACATGAAAACTGAATTACTACTGTTTTGTTATTTCACACATTTTATAAATAACAAAATTTTATTGAACACACACTATGTGCTTAGCTTTATGCAAGGTACTGTTGATTTGCCCATCCTTAACACAAAGGTTGCCAAGAAGGAGGCATGTAGGATACTAAATGGTGAATAAAGGTCAAAGTAAAACACAAAAAAGTACAGATATATGATCCTTTTCATCTTCAAGAAGCTTATACCAAATTGAAACAACAGTACACATAAAACTGTAAAACCAAGAAACCAAGAAAGTTTGTAAATAATGTTAAATTTTTAGGTCTATGTTTGAGATATCAACAAAGACAAGGGTACTCAGAGGAGGCTTTGTGGAGAAGCAAACCTTAAAATATAGGATATGTCTGGAGAAGTATAAGAAAGATAAGAACAGATAGTCCCTTCCTCTCACCTTCCTTTTTTCCCTTCATTCCTTCCTTTCTTTCACTCAATGAATATTATTAGCTGAACACTACTAGGAACTGTGCTAAACACTGGGAATTCAGTATTTGACAAAACAGAGTCCTTGACATAGAGCCTTGTGAACTGGAATATTGAGTGACTACATGGAAAGAACAAAGTTACATAGAGATAAGCTTATCTAAAGACAGCAAGTTTTGAGAAAGTTAAAGAAATAGGTCTGCTTAGGTAGGGCACTTCTAGGTGCTGAATGACTTGAAAATCAAGCAGAGAAATTTAGACTTCATGTAGAAGAAGTCTGAGAGATACTGATAATGTTATAAGTTAAAACATTTTATGGTTCCTCCACTAGTCATTTAGAAAACATTTATAGATTGCCAATATAAGCGAATGAATATATAAATAAATGAAAATTTTAAGCAGATCTTAAACTTTTGATGCAAATTACGCAAATATTTCTTGTCAATGTAGATTCAGAAAACAAACTGTTCAAGATATTTACTAATTTCTGCCCTTTCCAAAGAGGTCCTCCAAATAAATCCCCTCCCCAGAAACAGATCTTAAGTTGAGAATTTTTGACGGCAGCCTCCCTTTTGTTGCCGTTCTGCATAGGCTCAGCAACCACCTGAGCATTCCTCATTTAAGAATCTCAGTACCCCAGAGCAAAGAGCAGAGAAAAGGTGAGGCCTTTGCAAAGAGGGACAATTTCAGACCTCAGACCATTCCCAGGAAGAAGAACAGAATGAGAAATAAAATTCCTTTGCTTTCTCATCATCCCTCCAATTCTGATGCCCAGGAACTACATCCACATCACATAAACAGAAACAAACCTTCTGGCAGACTTGTATGTCTCTACTATCAATACATTCCAGTGTTCACAAACACTAGAATCACCACTGACTTTTAGGGAGTAACACATAATTATATTATAGAGTTTAATTCTGTACCCATAGTCCATTCACTGGCTCTTGCACATGGGGATATTAATAACTGTCCAAGTTATTAATAAAATGTTACCCAGATAATCTATTTCACTTTATAACATAAAGAACTTCTCAATAAGAAAATAATATTTTCACCTGAGTATCTCTAACCCCTGTCACTGCTGACCAGAAACATGTTCTAAAACTAGAGTGG
>NW_012106031.1:437815-451027 GCF_000951045.1 Mandrillus leucophaeus | reverse complement strand
TCTACTAAAAATACAAAAAAATTAGCTGGGTGTGGTGGTGCGTGCCTGCGGTACCAGGCATTGGGGAGGCTGAGGCAGGAGTATGACTTTAACCCAGGAGGCCAAGGGTGCAGTGAACCAAGATCAAGCCACTTCACTCCAGCCTGGGCAATAGAATGAGACTCCATCAAAAAAAAAAAAAAAAAAAAGGTCAATGCAACTGACATATCTATGGCCAGCCCACAGCCTTCCGTCTAAAAATGAGCACCCTTTTCCTCTCCACCCACACAAGTTAGGAGGAGGCTTCTATATGAAGCTGACACCCAAGATCTAAGGTATATAACTGCCCATATAGGAACCAATATTTTGGCTAGAAGCTAAGTCATATTAATTCCTGAATAAGAGTAAAAGTTCACTAACTCTTGCTATAGAAGCTGCCCTTTTTAAGGCCCATTTCAAGGTTTTTGGGTTTTGGTCTGTTTTTTTTTTTTTTTTAACTCACCATTTTTAAGCTAGTTTAAGTTTCACTGACTACTTGAAATTGAATAAATTAATTCTGACAACAGTTCAAAAGGTCAGGTACAATTAACCAGATAAGTTAATTCCAAGTAATAAAGACACTTTCTACAGTGCACATGTTCGTAACAAGAAAACAAAACAGGCAGTTACCATGCAAGTGTATTTGAGTATTGTGTTCTAAGATGTTATGTTTTACTGTCAGTTCAAAAGGTATAATCAATTCACTGAATTCCACATTTTGCCCTATTTAAAAATTTTATTGTTATATTAACTATTATTCCTAATTCCCTAAATTTTTTAGTCTAACTTCAGAAGACAATCTCTCTACACATTTTCATTGAGACATTTAAACCACCCATCTGTCCTCCCATTTGCACAGATATTTAAACTGCACACTACCCATCTGTCTTTCTAGCTGGTGTAAAATGACTCACTAAATACACAACACTCAACTCACTAAGATTTTATGCTCCAAGATAACATTAGAAAAGTTAAGAATTTCCCAGATGCCTTTATCTTTATTAAATATAGTATATGACAAACAACCTGAAGCTATTAGAGCCAAAATTTAATCATCAACAGCTTACCAATGGTCATTAATAACAATTACAAAAATATTTAATGCCTTTGGAAACATCCAATGCGGAATCCATTGTATTAAAATAATAATAATAAATTCTCAAAACCACTTTCAGGTTTAAAACCAGATTTCAGGTTATGTTTTAACAGATTTTGGGGAGGAGTACTCCACAGCTCACATACACTTCTACATTTGGTTATAAAGCATACTTATGCATGCACATTATCAATCAATCTTTTATCTCCCTCCCTTGAAGGTATAAACAAAGAGTTTTAAAAACATGCTCACTTACCATGATTCAGAAAGGGATTCTATGCTACTTTTTACTGATTTGTTTTAAAATAAATGTTTACGGTGCTATACAGGATATATAAGTCAATTTCAGAAATGTTAATACCATATAAAAACCAATGTTACAAATAAAAACTTTAAAATTCCTTTTACTTAACAAAATTGTTGCAAAAAATAACCTAATACAATTCTGTTTACTTCAAAATATCTCAGATCACTAATATACTTTCTTAACTTTTAAATAAATGCATATGATCTTAAAATTATGTGAAGTATATAGAATAAAACAATTCTTATTTTTCATTCAACAGATACAGAATCCTATCTTTGTTCTGTGTGCTTTTTTCCTTTTTTTCTTTAAACGATGACAGGCATTGGAGCAGGGCATGGAGTGTTCTACGTGTCAATCAACAAGGAGGAAAACATCCAATTTTTCCTCCTCCACATAATAAAATTCACAAAGAGATTAAATTATAATTCATTTGCCACAACTTGTTGACAAATCTATTTATTGTTTTGTAATAATAGAATGTATAAACAACATGTCACGTCATAAACAATATAATGAAGCTAGCAAAACTCAATTATGTAAGTTTGACATTTACAAGAGAAAGGCTAGACTACTCATTAAGCTAGTCTAAAAAGTCACCTTTTTTATTATAAACTTCTGAAGTGTTTGCCATTTGTGAAATATTATGGTAGAAAGTCTGTGATAATAAATAAGAAGTGATTATTTTCTAAAAATAAAGTGCCCACAAGTACACCCTGCTTTGATTTGGATAACTAAACTTTCTACTACCTTATAATTTTCCTTTCTTTCAGAACATTCCTTGTTAACATAGTTTGGCTCTGTGTCCCGACCCAAATCTCATCTGGAATTATAATCCTTGTAATTCCCATGTGTCAAGGGAGGGACTAGGTGGAAGGTGACTGAATCATGAAGGGGTTTTTCCCCCCATGCTGTTCTCGTGACAGTGAGTTCTCAGAAGAGCTGATGGTTTTATAAGGCAGTTTTCCCTGCTCTTGCTCAGTCTCTCACCTGCCGCCATGAAGTCATGTCTGTTCCTCTTTCACCATGATTGTAAGTTTCCTGAGGCCTCCCCAGCAATGTGGAACTGTGAGCCAATTAAACCTCTTTTCTTCATAAATTGCCCAGTAAGTATATGTCTTTATAGCAGTGTGAAAAGAGATTAATATGCTCTTCAACTTCACAATTTTACTTATTACTCTACAATCACTATCCTAGGCACACTGAGTATGAAGAAAATGCACAGGAATTCATCTTAACTTACAGTTACTTGGGTCAAATGTATACACAAGTTTTTTTTCACATGGAAGTTAAATTCAAGTGTGATATGTAGAAACAATGAAGGAGCTACCTTTTTTACTCAGTGTGGTTCTGACAAGAACAATGTTAAAAGTCAATTCTAGTCTTAGCTTTTCCTTTGATTAGCTGTGCAGCCCCAAGCAAACCATTTAATCTAAATTTTAGTTTCTAAGTTTTAAACATAGGAGTTAAATTATCTGCCCTTTCTAATTCACTGGGCTGTAATATAGATTAAATGGCAGAAAATTGACAAAATGCAGTTAATAGCAAAGGCTAAATAAAGCACAGAATTTGGAAGGAAAAAAAGAAAAAAAAACTTTTGTGTTTATATGCTCCTATAAAGCATTAAAAAAAAATAATAGGTATGGCTAGGCACGGTGGCTCACACTTGTAATCCCAGCATTTTGGGGGACAGAGGCGGAAGGATCATGAGGTCAGGAGTTCAACACCAGCCTGGCCAATATGGTGAAACCTTTTCTCTATTTAAAAATACAAAAATTAGCTGGGTGGTGGTGTGTACTCCCAGCTATTCGGGAGGCTAAGGCAGGACAATCACTGGAACCAGGAGGCGGAGCTTGCAGTGAGCCGAAATCGTGCCACTGCACTCCAGCCTGGGCGACAGAGTAAGATTCCGTCTCAAAATAATAATAATAATAAATAATAAATAGGTATATACATATTTTGCTACTTTTAATAAATTTCCTGGCATAAGAAAATTTGATTTATCAAGAAACATTTATTAAACATTTTATGGGTTTTGAACTGTTCAGAGAACTGAAAGTGATACTTTATTTAAAAATTCAATATAAAACACCTTTAAAGAGTAAGTTCTCAAACTCTGTGTAATATAATTTCCTTGCATATATAGTGACTGCTACATTCGATTGACCCACAGTCTTCTAACAACCTGTAAAGTGAATGATGTACCATGTCCAAATCTACATTCCATAATTTTATGATACTGTGAATGAGGGAATTCTGGGTAGCTGGGATATGGCGGCAGCATAATTCTGAATCTCCCACATATTACCCAAAACTATAATAAAGAAAAAAAGGAAAAATATAACTCATACCCTCAGCATAACAGGCAGACAGAGTCCAAATTTTAAATTGGCTATGAGTAGAAAAGTAAACACCAAATCTCTACAAATGATCTCTCCCCCTCCCATAGCAAGCCTTTATGAAGACCAAAGGCTGTTGGGTGGGTTGTTTGGGGGTGGGTGTAGAGGGGTGAGGCAGGGGTGGGGATGAAGAGAAGAAACAGCAGCATGCTTAAGACTGATCTAAAAACAACCATCAGAAAAAGAAGGTCTGCTCTACATGTGAAAATACTGAAAAACTGTAGTGGTAGATCACAGCAGTGACAGTAATGTAAGAAAGAAGGAGGAACTAAGATACTATTTCTCATCTACCAAATTGAGAAACTCTGTTGGTGAGAATGTGGAGAAAAAAAATTCATACATTTCTAGTAGAAATACAAATTGGTATAATCCTTATAGAAGGAAATTTGGCAATATCTAACAAAATAACATGTAAATATACTTTTTAACCCAGCAATCACACTTCTTGGAATTTATATCACACTTCTGGGAATTCATTCCTCCAATCACACACACAAACACACACACATACAAAACACATATATAAGGTTATTTTAAGCTATATGTCCATATGTAGGAAAGGGTTTAAATAATCTTAAAGTGGCATGCAGTTGTTGAAATGGATGAAAAAACTAGCAAGAGACTGACGACAGAAAAAAAAAAGAATGAAAAAACTATCTACCAACTTGAATGTTGTCATTTTCAGGATGCATTATCAATGGAGAAGCAAAGGAAAAAGAATATTATATAATCGTAGTTTTGTGCAAGAAAGAAAGGGAAATAAAAATGACTGAGTTTTCTATATGGTTTTGAACAGTGTTAACTTTTAGAATCACTAAAGTTTCACATAGAAATAAACAAAATTAACAAGGATGGGGGGGCAGAATTAAAATGAGATACAACAGAAACAAATGAACCAAACTGTATTTCCAGTGAGTAACACTAACCACACTAAAAGGAGTAGGGAAGTAATTTTGTAAAAAACTAACTTTGGAAAACAGTATATGATTACAAATAGAAGGCTAAAGACAAGAAAAGATTTAAACAAATACCAAACTGTAATTTTTAAGTTTCATTTTTCAGAGGCATGAGTTAGCAATATTGAAATTACTTTCTGTGTATTCTAGCATTTGAGCAAGTAAGTAAAATATTGTGAATAACAGAAGCTAGGTTTCTCACTGCCAGAGAAAGCAGTTGCAAATATATAAATAGGAAGAGAAGGAATAAACTCTATGGTATTGGCTTTGAATTTGAAGTATCAATGTGAACCCCTCAGTGTATCCCTAGATAGACCAATAGATAACAGAAAAAAAGCACAGGTGTACATGAGTGTGTACATGTTGCTTATTTCCTGTCTCTGTCAATTAACAGGACCTAGAACAAGATACTCCACTAGCAACGAGCACACCAACGGCCAGATATTGTTTTCCAAATACAATTCTCCAATAAAAGGAACTAGGGTTTCATAGAGAAATGGAACCTGAAGTAGGAAAAGTGTAAGATGAGCCAGAAAATACGTACTCAATGAATGATAGGAATGTGTCAAAAGGACAGAGGAGCCAGTTTGAAGTGGCTGCCACTGCCCAAATCTGAGCATGATAGTATAAAATTATTATAGTAGAAAATTATAATCCATGAATAAAAATCTGAATCTGTGAGTTCATTCTAATACATTAAATTAATACATAAATTTAAAAAATAAACCGGAGAGAGGGAAAAGCCCTTCCATATATTAAAAACAAATCAATAAATGTAAAAGGAATAATGGAATTAGAAAATTACCATTTCACAATTGCTATGATAATAAATAATTTAGGCAAGCACCATTGATAGAAAAACTAGTGGGTGAAAATCTGAAGAGTAACACCATATTTATACAGTGTCAATGTTTTCCCTACAATACTTATTAACAAGGAAAAATGAAAATGTAACTTTAGTGTGGAGAAATCAAGTATATACCACCTTATTCCAATGATCAAATTAATATCCAATAATGGGATGAACTGACATCATGAACCTGATATAAAGCACCGACAACAGAACATCATTTCTATGGTATTCCTATGAAAACTAAATAACAAATATTATGCAGAAAAACAAATCAAGGAATACTCCACAAAATAACCGTCCTATACTGCTCAAAAATGTCAACGTTTTGCAAACCATAAAGACTTTTAACTATTCCAGCGTAAAGGCAACCAAAAAGATATGACAACTTAATAAATATACATTTACTTTTTATATTTACACATACACACATACACATACATATATATGTACCACATACAGAGACAGAAAAGTACAAAGCAAATGTGGTAAAATGTGAACATTCAGGAAACGTGAGTGAACGGTATATGGGAATTCTTTTTACTATTCTTTCAACATTTCTATAGGACTGAAATGATGTTAAAATATAGTTAAAAGGCAGCTGTGAAAACTGGATCAAACTTTTAAAGTAACAGAATAATCATTATATATAAAGAACTGGTGTTATTCAGCCTACAGATAAGAAGCCTCAACAATTTGTTCTTTAAATATCAAAACACTGATTTCCTAGTTCAGAAAAGAAAATTTAGTTTTAATTTGTATGTCTCCTAGCAGGTATGTTTCCACTGCATGTAATATTAATACAAAAAGAAGCCATACTATGAAAAAAAAAAGATTTAACTCTACTTTAGAAGACTAGTCAAGTATGTGGAAAAACAACATTTACAGAAAATTTAGGGCATTCATCCCTTAAATGTTTATCTACAATCCATGGTGTCCTAGGTTATATGAGGGATGCACAGTTATAGTCTCTTCCTAAAAGATATTTGATAAGAAAATTAAAATGAAGGCTCACCAAATAGTCATCATGTTAAGATATAACTGTACCACAAGAAGTGCAGAGATCATCATTAACTTAGCATAAACAACCACACACTAACCTCCAACTCCTAATATGTACTATGATATGAAACGTATCTAATAAGTTGATGAACACACTTAATAAACTGGCTTAAAAGCTACATGTTATGCATAAAGTATCTCTAGAAAAAGCAGATAATATCTGTTGCCTCTGGAGGAAAAAAATGAATAATGACTGGGGGAAAAAAACAACTTTTCATTGTGTACTTAATAGTTTGTACCTTATGATTTTGAAATCTGAGCCACATTACTGTGAAGAGGGAGTCCGTGAACCCCATTTTTAGAAATTACTCTGAAGAGAACTTCCATAAGCTTTCACCAGCATATCTAACCTTTTTATCTGAATCCATATCTCTCCATCTCTCCTAAACTATTACTATGAATAAACTGTCCTTGTTCAAAGTAAATACTAATCTATTTATTTGGGTACTAGATGTATCCTCTCTCACCTACTCAGGGACATTTCTCCAGCAATTCTTCCTTCATTCCTGCTGCCTCAACTGTGTTTCCTTCCCTAGAAGTGCAGTTTCATCAGCAAACAAGTTGTAATAGCTCCCAATCTTGAAAAACAAACCAAAAAAACCTCCCTTTACTGCACTTCTTCCAGTTACTTCCATATTTCTCTTCTCCCCTTTACTGCAGAACTGATACTAGTTATCTCCAGTTTCTTTTCTCTCCTTCTTTCTTAAACCCAGTCCATTTAGGGTTTTCCCTGTACTACTCCACTGAAATTTCTCTTGTCAAAGTCACCAATAATGTACACTTTGCTAACTCCAAATCTTAGTCCTCACCTTATGTTTTAGCAGTATTTAACCTAGTTAATCACTTGCTCTTCCTTGAAACCTGTCTTCCCATATTGTCTTCCAGAACAGCACATTCACTTAGTTTTCCTATTGGTCTTTTGTATTATTTTTAACTCTTTATTTCCCTGACTTCATGTTGGGTTCAGTCTTTGTTAAGACTCTTCTCTTTTTTATCTTCATTCATACTACTGGTAATGTCATAAAATCTCATGGCTTTAAAATGACAATTAACATTTCATATTTATAGTTCTACTCCAGACCTCTCCCTGGAACTGCTGAACTAGAGATTTAATTCAACATCTCCACTTAAGTATCTAATAAAACTCTAAAAACCGGTCTTCCCACATTTTTCCCACCTCAGTTACTAACAATGCCACTCTTCAGCTGCTCAGGCCAAAAATCCTGGAATCAGTCTTTTCCTCTTTTTCTCACAAACTACTCCAATTCAATGGCAAATCCTCTAGGCTTTTTTTGTTTGTTTGTTTGTTTTTGTTTTTCGACAGGGTGTTGCTGCTCTGTCACCCAGGCTAGAGTGCAGTGGGGGCAATCTTGGCTCACTGTAACCTCCGCCTCCTGGGTCAAGCAATTCTGGTGCCTCAGCCTCCCTAGTAGCTGGGACTATAGGTGTTTGCCACACGAGGACTGGTTAATTTTTTGTATTTTTAGTACAGACAGGGTTTCACCATGATGGCCAGTGGCCAGGTTGGTCTTGAACTCCTGGCCTCAAGTGATCTATCTGCCTCAGCCTCCCAAAGTGCTGGGATTACAGGCATGAGTCACCGCGTCCAGCCAGTTCTACTTTCAATAGATAGTAGATTTTCATTATTTGTGAAAGTTGTATTCCTGAATTTACCTACGGGGTAAAATTTCTTTAAAACCCCCAAAGCAATACATGCACTGCATTCCAGGTCAATTATGGGTATGCCATGTGCAGAGCAGCAAAAAATTTGAGTAAAGGCACAGGTTCTGAGCTGAGGTTGAACAAAAGTAGGCTCTGCTCTGTTTCAGCTTTTACAACTGTAAACAATTTGCAGTCTATGTGGTGCATTTTTCACATTTTTGTGAATTTTGTTAGTGATTTCACTGTTTGAAATGGCGCTAGTGCTGAAGTCTAATGGTCCTACACTCAAAAAGGCTGTGATGACCCTTAAAGAGAAGACACCTGTATTAGATAAGTTTCATTTAGCCATGAGTTATAGCACCACTGGTTGTGAGTTCAATGTTACATAAGGTGTCTTTAAATGAAAACATACATAAAACAAAGTTATGTATTGATCAGTTGCTGAAAATGTTGCCATTGCTTGCAGGAAACAAATCTTTATGTCCCCTAGGTGAAACAAGTCAGCACTAACTAATTTAATGTACACAGTGACTTTGTCAAACTACCATGAATAACAAAGATTCATTGTTTATACAGAATTTGAGCACTTCTCAGCACTTCTTTTGCTACTAACCAGGTCCAAATCAGCATGACCCCTTGACTAAACTACTGCAACAGCCTGGAAGTAACTGTCTCCTTACTTTTGTCCTTCCTCTCTCATTTCAGACTATTCTCAAAAAGGTTACAACAATTATCCTGTTAAAATGTAAGTTCATTCACGTCACTCCTCTGCTCAAAACACCCCAATGGCTTCCTATCTTACTTGAGTAAAAGTCAGTGTTTTAAAAGAACTACTAAGATCCTACATAATCTATGTGTTGCCTGTCAACTACCATCATTCTTCATCTCTGACCTCATGTCATACCTTCATGCCTCTCTTATCAATCAACTCAGTTACAGACAAAAAGGCATCTGCACTGATCTTCAAATATGCCAGAAATGATAAAATCTCAATGACTTTGTTTGGCTGTTCCCTCTACCTGGAGTACTCTTTGCTACAGATGATCACGTGGTTCATTCCCTGACTTCCTTCACTCTTTATTTAAACGTTTCTTTCTCCATGAGGAATACGCGATCATCTTCTCAATACTCAATCTCCCTACCTTGTTTCGTTTTTCTCCATGGTATTTATGTATCACCATTTTACATGCTATGTTTCACTTATTTCTTTATGAATCAGCTATCTTCTGCTCTAAAATGTAAGCCTCAAGGAGGCTGGGATTTTTGTATGTATTGTTATCTACAATATCCCAAATTAAGACAGCAGTGACTAACATATAGCAAGAACTCAACAAACAGTTCTTAAATGCATAAAATGATATAGTTCTTATTTGAAAAAAAGAAATTCAAACAAATCAATTTTTCAAAAGTTATTGAAAGATTATAATTTTACCATGTGCTGTTTAGGTCACACTGTTTATATTATCAATACTACCTTATGACATTTATATCATCTTTTTAGTAATGAAGTCCAGAACTAGTATTGCTAAGAAGCTTGCCTATAAAATATAGAAGATAGAACTTCTCTTAATTTTTTCATGTGTAGAACTTAGCTTTGTTTCCTTAACAAAACTAAGCAAAATATGGACAAATTTAGGAAATAATATAAAGAATATAAATGAATCATATAGCATATTCCATCCCATATATTTCAGCATTTAATGAGATTATTATAACTGTCATTCCAATTTCTGCACAGCTTTAACCCAATGCAAATTTCATTAAAGCTAAGAGTGCCATTACTTTTAATTACCTTGTAAAGTTCCTATCATATTAAGGAAATTTCACTTCATACTTTATGCAGCAAAAAGCATTCATTCCATAAGTTAGCTGCTGATATATATTAATCACTAAATCCAAAAATAAGTGGAAACCTCTCATTTTCAGGTCACTTCAACAGAACTCATGACCAACCACTGTAGCTTCAACTCTACTTTGGCAACTACCATGCCCAATATGAATTTTTCCATATGTTCAACTGAGAGAGAAATTTGAGTTCCAGAATATAAGGACCTCCATATAACACCCACACATGATTTTGATATTTAAATATCACCAAAATATACAGATATTGAATAAGAAGGCTAGTTGCCATTCTTGGTGAACTCAAATTGAGGAAATTAACTAAAATAGCTTTTAAAAAGTCGTATCCATTTTTTAAAATGTGGACTTATTCAAACATAAATTTAACCATCTGTCTAAAGGCTGGACTCATTTCAAACTGGTTTTCATAATTAAAGTACTCTACAGAGACAACTCAACAGATGTAATCAATTTTAATTGGCTATAAAATATCACAAACTATTCATAATGCATGAAGAGGCAATTTAAGAAAATCTACTTCCCAATTACAGAAAAATTTACTTTTGAATGAGACTTGCAGTTACTCCCCACAGTTCTAGCAGTAGGTATCCTCTCACTCTGTCTGCTTAGGGTAAATGACGGCTTACAAATTACCAGAGGGTTTACCAATCCCTTAGCACTCTTTTATTTATCAGAGAGAAAGGATAATTAGGAAGATAGTTTGTTTCCCCACTCGTGTGATAAAAGAGGGTGAAGATAACTCCTTTCAAGTGCCTCTAGACTGATTGACATGGGCATGTGTAATGTAGAGTAGCTATCCTGTTTTCTTTTTTTTCCCTAAACATGATGTGTGATAAAGCAGAAGCATTCAGACTCCTACTCATGTAAGAAAAGGCCTCATAAATACTATGATCGGTATTTTGAGGTTTGGTAAACATAAAACCCTAGCATAACTTTAGACCTACAGAATCAATTAAGTAGGCTATATCTGAATATATAATTAGAGTGTAGTTATTTTTAACATCTTTTCTGATACTTCAGAATATCTTTAAGTAAACTATAAAACTTCAAAAAAAAAACCACATTTGAAATTATTAAATTCAATACTATACAATATGGTTTTGCTTACATATTATAAAATTGGCATGCATTATATTTACTCTTTAATTTTTTTTTTTTTTTACTTTGAACAAAGTACTACATGGCATCTGCACAAGAACCTGCATGTATATATATAGGTGAAGATGATTGATATGGTTTGGCTGTGTCCCCACCCAAATCTCACGTTGAATTCCCACATGTTGTGGGAGGGAGCCAGTGGGAGGTAACTGAATCATGGAGGCAGGTCTTTCCCATGCTGTTCTCATGACAGTGAATAAGTCTCATGAGATCTCATGGCTTTATAATGCAGAATTTCCCTGCCCAATCTCTCTCTTTGCCTGTTGCTATCTATGTAAGACACGACTTGCTCCTCCTTGCTTTCTGCTATGATTGTGAGGCCTCCCTAGTCATGTGGAAATGTAAGCCCATTAAATCTCTTTCTTTTGTAAACTGCCCAGTCTTCATCAGCAGCATAAAAACAGATTAATACAATGATGTATATTATCTACAACATGAACAATTTCAGGAAATTGTGAGCCCAAAATATCTGGGAATAAATAAACTCATATAACTCTCAGAACAAATTAGGAAGGATGATAAAGTCCACTAAGACTCTAAAACTTAGGTTAATGTATTTTGATCTTTCATTATCACAACAAAGTTTAATTTAGTTCATGTTCTTCATAGGAAGAAACAAAACCAACAAAGGCCATGGACACTGAAATCAGACAGATTTGGTTTCAATTATTTCTTTATTCTCCCCATCATGTACTTAAAAACTGTTTGTCTATGAGAAATTTCCAGGGAAACTATCTAACATTGTAAGTGACCATTATTAATTTTTTTGAATATTGTAAAATAAGTGTAGTAAAATCAATATGATCTGCCCTAAATAAACAGAAAATTACTGTAATAAACAGAATACAGATATTCTTTGCAGCATTTTTTCAGAAATCCCTTGACAAGAAAAAAAGAATAAAAAGTAAATCTTAAAAGTTTAATGTCTTCTAATAGAAAAACAAATAGCATTCCAACTTAAAAAAATAGATAAAACATTTTCCTTCAAGTTTTATATAAAATTTTTTCTCATTTCACATGAGATCAAAAGACAAATCAAACACAAAGACAAAATACTTAAGTGTGTACAGTGATAAATCTAAACTTATGGAATTCCTTGAAAAATCAAACACTATAAAAGGATTATCTAAAGTATACAAAAACTTCAATTATTTAACTTATGCAGAAGAAAAATCAGAAACACCTTAACTGTAATCCTCAGATTATTTATGAAACAAAACAAACACATGGAAAAGTATATTATAGATTTCATATAGAAAAACAGTAGAGAATCATTATAAATTCCAAGAGGAAAAACAAGCTCAAAAAAGGCACTAAAAATATTATTTATTTTCTTTTTTTGAGATGGAGTCTTGCTCTGTCGCCAGGCTAGAGTACAGTGGCACAATCTCAGCTCACTGCAACCTCCACCTCCCAGGCTCAAGTGATTCTCCTGCCTCAACCTCCCAAGTACCTAGGACTACAGGTGCGCATCACCACGCCCAGCTAATTTTTTTTGTATTTTTTAGTAGAGATGGGGTTTCACCATGTTGGCCAAGTTGGTCTTGATCTCTTGACCTCGTGACTCACCCGCCTCGGCCTCCCAAAATGCTGGGATTGCAGGCATGAGCCACTGCGTCCAGCCCTAATAATATGATTTTTAAACTTCCATCATTTCACAAACAAAATGTTATTATTATTCTCTCTATCATGAATTAAGACAATGTTCTACATTTTATCCTTGGACTAAAAGTCTTATAGCTTTATTAAAAGTGTTAATGAGACCCAGTCTGATAAGTTTAAAATTCACAATGTATAGCGTCTCATCAAAAGTTATCAGGCATTCAAAGAAGCAAAAATACCTA
>NW_012106031.1:424814-437765 GCF_000951045.1 Mandrillus leucophaeus | reverse complement strand
AAAAAAAAACCACATTTGAAATTATTAAATTCAATACTATACAATATGGTTTTGCTTACATATTATAAAATTGGCATGCATTATATTTACTCTTTAATTTTTTTTTTTTTTTACTTTGAACAAAGTACTACATGGCATCTGCACAAGAACCTGCATGTATATATATAGGTGAAGATGATTGATATGGTTTGGCTGTGTCCCCACCCAAATCTCACGTTGAATTCCCACATGTTGTGGGAGGGAGCCAGTGGGAGGTAACTGAATCATGGAGGCAGGTCTTTCCCATGCTGTTCTCATGACAGTGAATAAGTCTCATGAGATCTCATGGCTTTATAATGCAGAATTTCCCTGCCCAATCTCTCTCTTTGCCTGTTGCTATCTATGTAAGACACGACTTGCTCCTCCTTGCTTTCTGCTATGATTGTGAGGCCTCCCTAGTCATGTGGAAATGTAAGCCCATTAAATCTCTTTCTTTTGTAAACTGCCCAGTCTTCATCAGCAGCATAAAAACAGATTAATACAATGATGTATATTATCTACAACATGAACAATTTCAGGAAATTGTGAGCCCAAAATATCTGGGAATAAATAAACTCATATAACTCTCAGAACAAATTAGGAAGGATGATAAAGTCCACTAAGACTCTAAAACTTAGGTTAATGTATTTTGATCTTTCATTATCACAACAAAGTTTAATTTAGTTCATGTTCTTCATAGGAAGAAACAAAACCAACAAAGGCCATGGACACTGAAATCAGACAGATTTGGTTTCAATTATTTCTTTATTCTCCCCATCATGTACTTAAAAACTGTTTGTCTATGAGAAATTTCCAGGGAAACTATCTAACATTGTAAGTGACCATTATTAATTTTTTTGAATATTGTAAAATAAGTGTAGTAAAATCAATATGATCTGCCCTAAATAAACAGAAAATTACTGTAATAAACAGAATACAGATATTCTTTGCAGCATTTTTTCAGAAATCCCTTGACAAGAAAAAAAGAATAAAAAGTAAATCTTAAAAGTTTAATGTCTTCTAATAGAAAAACAAATAGCATTCCAACTTAAAAAAATAGATAAAACATTTTCCTTCAAGTTTTATATAAAATTTTTTCTCATTTCACATGAGATCAAAAGACAAATCAAACACAAAGACAAAATACTTAAGTGTGTACAGTGATAAATCTAAACTTATGGAATTCCTTGAAAAATCAAACACTATAAAAGGATTATCTAAAGTATACAAAAACTTCAATTATTTAACTTATGCAGAAGAAAAATCAGAAACACCTTAACTGTAATCCTCAGATTATTTATGAAACAAAACAAACACATGGAAAAGTATATTATAGATTTCATATAGAAAAACAGTAGAGAATCATTATAAATTCCAAGAGGAAAAACAAGCTCAAAAAAGGCACTAAAAATATTATTTATTTTCTTTTTTTGAGATGGAGTCTTGCTCTGTCGCCAGGCTAGAGTACAGTGGCACAATCTCAGCTCACTGCAACCTCCACCTCCCAGGCTCAAGTGATTCTCCTGCCTCAACCTCCCAAGTACCTAGGACTACAGGTGCGCATCACCACGCCCAGCTAATTTTTTTTGTATTTTTTAGTAGAGATGGGGTTTCACCATGTTGGCCAAGTTGGTCTTGATCTCTTGACCTCGTGACTCACCCGCCTCGGCCTCCCAAAATGCTGGGATTGCAGGCATGAGCCACTGCGTCCAGCCCTAATAATATGATTTTTAAACTTCCATCATTTCACAAACAAAATGTCATTATTATTCTCTCTATCATGAATTAAGACAATGTTCTACATTTTATCCTTGGACTAAAAGTCTTATAGCTTTATTAAAAGTGTTAATGAGACCCAGTCTGATAAGTTTAAAATTCACAATGTATAGCGTCTCATCAAAAGTTATCAGGCATTCAAAGAAGCAAAAATATCTACCCAAAATGAGGGAACAAATCAATCAACTGAAAGTGACTGACACAGAAGTTAGAATTGGGTGACAAGGATTTCAAAACAGTTATTATAGTGGTATTCAGTATGTTCAAAAAGTTAAGTAGATATATAAAAGGTTTAAGAAAAGACCTAAATCATCCTTGAGGAGGCAAAACCTATACTGCCTGAGTTAACAACAACAACCAAAAAAAAAAAAAAAAAATCACCACCAGATGGGATTAAAGGCAATTAGGCACTGCAGAAGAAAAGATTACTAAACTTTTAGACATAGTCACAGAAACTAACCAATATGAAACAGAAAAAAAAGACGAGGGGGAAAAAAATTAACAGAGCATTATGAGTCTGTAAGAGAACTACAAGCAGCCTAATATATGTATAACTGGTGTCTCTGAAAGAAAGCAAAAAGAGAGGGGGAGACAAAATATACGTGAAGAAATAATGGCTGAAAGTTTTCCAAATTTGATGAAAATTAAAAACTCAGATACAAGAAGCTCAAAAAACACAAACATAAATTAAAACTTCAATAAAAAACTTACGACAAAGTAAATCATGATCAAATTGCTTAAAACCAATGATAAAAGAAAAATCTTAAAAGCTACCAAAGGAAAATGAAATGTTCAGAGCAACCAAGATAAGGATTATAGCAGATTTCTCTGTGACAAGGCACTGGAGAAACATCTTTAAAAACATGAAGGGGTAAAAATCTGTTTAAAAAAAATTCTATACCCCCAAAAAATATATTTTAAAAATGAAACTGAAATAAATATTTTTTCAGACATACATAAAGAATTCATTATTTGCAGACCTACATTACAAGAAATTTTAAAAGTAAGCCATTCAGGCAAAAGTAAAATGATACCAAATAGAAATAGAGACATAGATAAATAAAGAATGCTGGAAAAGATAAGTACATGGATAAATATATGAAATATTTTATTATTGAAGATAATTTACTATTTAAACTAAAAAATGTAATGTGTAGTTTGCAACATAAGCAAAAGTAAAATATATAAAACATATCACTATAATAGCACAAAGACAGGAAAAGGAGAAACAGAACTATACTACTGTAAGATTCCCATACTATATATATGGCATGTGTACAAAGCGGCATAATACCACTTAAAGATATATTATGGTAAATTACATACAAAATAAAATAAAACATTAGAGCTAACAAATCAGCAAGAGAGATAAGAATCTTCAGAAAAATGTTCAATTAATCCAGATGAAGGTAGAATAAAGGCAAAGTGAAATACAGAATACATGGAACAAAGAGAAAATAAACTGCAAAATGACAGATTAAACTTAACATGATAAAAAGTTACATTTAAATATTGGTCTAAATGCCACTAATTAAAAGGTGGGGATTATCAAGAAACAAAAGCAAGAGATAACTATATGCTGTTTACAAGAGATGCATTTCAGAAATAAAGACGGAAACTGGTTGAAGTATGAAAAAAGAATATAGATAGGTCAGATATGGTGGCTCATACCTGTACTCTCAACACTTTGGGAGGCCCAGGGAGGCAGGTAACTTGAGCTCAGGAGTTTGAGACTGGCCTAGAGAACATGGCGAAACCCCATCTCTATAAAAAGTTAGCTGGGCATAGCAGCACATGCTCGTATTTCTAGCTACACAGTTGGCTGAGACAGGAGGACTACTTGAGCCCAGGAGTTTGAGGGTGCAGCAAGCTATAAGCACACCACCACTGCACTCCAACCTGAGCAACAGAGTGAGACCCTGTTGTAAAAAATAAAATATAAAGGAAAAAAGGAAAAAGAAAAATATATTATGTAAACACTGATCAAAAGAAAGCTGGAATGGCTACATTAATATCAAACAGGATGAATAACAGAGCAAAGAATAATATTGCCAGGCATAATAAAAGTCATTTCATAATAATAAAGTAGTCAGGTCATCAAAAGAATATAATACTCATAAATGCTTATATACCAATAATAGTTTCAAAACACATAAAGTAAAAACTGATAGAATTACAAGAAGAAATAGACAAATCCACAATTATAGTTGGAGATTGCAATATCCTTCCATCAATAACTGATACAACACATAGACCAAAAAATTACTAAGAACATAATGAATTTTAATAATACTATTAAACAACTGTACCAAGTTGACAATGTAGATCACTCTAAAGAACAACAGCAGAATACACATTCTTATCAAGTGCACATAAAGCATTTACCAAAACAGACATTCACTGGCCAAAATAAAGTATTACATAAATTTTAAAGTCATAAAAACATTCTCAGACTACAATGAAAATAAATTTTAAAAAATTAAAAAACTCTAGAAAAATGATAAAACATTAGGAAACTAGACGGCATTCTTCTAAATAACCTATGAATCAAAGAAAAACACACACAAAAAAACATAATCAAAAAGGAAATTAGAAAGCATTTTGGCCGGAATAAAAATGAAAACATATTATATAAAATTGAGGGGATATTGCAAAAACAATAGTATTTAAGGAACTTTAGAGTGCTAAATGCTTGCATTTGAAAAGAAGACAGTTCTCAAATCAATGACCTCAGCTTCCACATTAAGAAAAATAGAAAAAGTGCAAACTAAGCCTAAAGCAAGCAGAAGGAAGGAAATAAGGACCAGAGCAGAAATTGTTAAAGTAGAAATCACAAAAACAGAAGAAAAAAGACCAAAAGCTGGTCTTTGAGAAGATTAATAAAACTGATAAACCTCTAGTCACAATGATCAGGAAACAAGAGAAAAAGTACTAATAAAGGAAATGTCACTACACATTCCATAAATATAAAAAGGTGAATAAAGGACTATTATGAACAAATTACTATCAATACATTCTATAACTTATATGAAATGGACAAATTCCTGAAAAGACAACCTACCAAACCTAAAATAAAAAGAAACAAATTAAGTAGCCCCATTTTTTTTTTTTTTCCCCAGAGACAAGGTCTCACTTTGTCACCCAGTCTGGAGTGCAATGGCATGTAACTTCGAACTCCTGGGCTCAAGCGATCCTTCTCCTTCTCAGTCTCCCAAGTAATTGGGACAACAAACACACGCCACCATAGCTGGCTAAAATAGCCCTGTATTGATTACAGCAAGTGAATTTATACTTTAAAAACTTAACCAAAAAGGAAACATAAAAACAAGCAGATCCAGATGGTTTCACAAGTGAATTCTACCAATATTTAAGAAAGAAATAATACTAACTCAACACAAATCTTCCTAGAAAACTGGTGAGAAGGTAACCAGTCTGAAGCCAGCATTATCCTCATATGAAAATGAGACAAAGACATTACAAGAAACATAGACATAGGTGATAAATTATAAACAAAAACTTAGCAAATCACATCCAACAATATAAAAAGTAATAATACATCCTGACTAAGAAAATTGTATCCTTAGTCATGACTAGGGAGATTTTATGCAAGGTTGGTGTAATAATTGAAATGTGAAAATCAATGAAAATAACCATATTAACAAACAAAATGTGCACATATTTATCTCAATAGATGCAGAAAGAGCATTTGACAAGATGTAACATCCATTCTAACACAGGAAAAGAGAAAAATTACTTCAGTACAATGTTTTTTAAGTCTTTAAAAAAACTACAGCAAACGTCATACTTGAAGGTGAAAAACTAAATAAATGCTTTACACCTAAGTTCAGGAACAAGGCAAGCCAACACTGTTTGCTCCTCTCACTTCTATTCAATATTATACTGGAGGATCTAGCCACGGCAATCAGGCAAGAAAAAGAAGAAGAAAAAAAAAGTCACCTAGATTGAAAAGGTAAAAGTAAAACTGTCTTTATATATAGATAATATGATCCTATAAGTATAAAATCCTAAGAAATTCATATTTAAAAACTAGAGGCCAGGCACAGTGGCTCATATCTGTAACCCCAGCACTTTGGGAGGCCGAGGTAGGCATATCACTTGAGGTCAGGAGTTTGAGATCAGCCTGACCAACATGGTGAAACCCCATCTCTACTGGAAAAAAACATATATACAAAAAATTAGCTGGGAGTGGTAGCAGGCACCTGTAGTCCCAGTTACTCGGGAGGCTGAGCCAGGAAAATTGCTTGAACCTGAGAGACAGAGGTTGCTGTGAGCCAAGATGGTGCCACTGTACTCCAACCTGGGCGACAGAGCAAGACACCATGTAAACAAAACAAAACAAAATAAAAGTCTACTAGAATTAATAAACAAGTTCAGTAAGTTCACAGGATAAAAGTTAATATTCAAAAATCAATTGTATTTATATATATACACCAGCAATGAACAATCCAAAAATAAAATTAACAATACTATCCACAATAGCACCAAAAATAAAGAAAGAACTTTAATAAAAGAAATGTAAGATTTGCACAGAGAAACATTCCATGTAAATGGATTAGGAGACTCAACATTGTTAAGAAGTCAGCTCTCCCCTACTTGATCTATTAAGTTCAATACAATCCCTATCAAAACCCCAGCAGGCTATTTTACAGAAATTATCCACAGATCCAAAAAAGTATATGGAAATGCAAAGGATCTAGAATATCCAAAACAACTTCAAAGAAGAACAAAGTTGAACAGCTAACACTATCTGATTTTAAGAATTATAAAGCTATAGTGCTATGGTCTGAATGTGTGTGCCCCTCCTACAATTCATATATTGAAATACTAACACCTGCAAGGTGTTAGGGGGTGGGGTGTTTAGTGGGGTGACTGGATCATAAAGGTAGAGCCCTCAAGGATGGGATTAGTACCTTTATAAATTAGGCCTAAGGAAGCTCATTTGCCCCTTCTACCCTGTGAGAATACATGGAGAAGGTACCATCTATGAAACAGAGAACAGGCCTTTACCAAACATCAAATCTACCAGTGCTTTGATCTTAGGTTTTCCAGTCTCCAGAACTGTGAGGTATAAATTTCTGTTGTTTTTAAGCACCCAGGTTATGGTATTTTGGTACAGCAGCCCAAATTGACTAAGACATAATGGTAATCAAGATAGTACAGTACTGACATAAAGATAGACAAACAGGCCGGTGGAAAATAGACTCACACATATATGGTCAATTGATTTTTGACAAGGATGTCAAAGCAGTTCAGTAAGGAAAGGACAGTCTTTTCAACAAATGGAGCTGGGAAAACTGAATATTCACATGCAAAAAGATAAATTTAAACTTTTACCTCACATCATGCACAAAAATAAAGCCAAAAGAGATCACAGACCTAAATGTAAAAGCTAAAACTATAAGAATTTTAGAAGAAAAGAAAGCGCAAAATCGTAGTGACCTTAAGTTAGGCAAATATTTGTTAGATACAACACCAAAAGACAATCCATATAAGAAACAATAAGTGAATTAGACTTCTTCAAAACTACAAATATTTGTACTTAAGTCAACATTAAAAAATATAAGCCCCAAACTACAAGAAAATATTTACAAATCATATTTCTAATGAACAACTTATATGCAGAAAATATAAAGAACTCTCAAACCTCAGTAATAAGAAATCAATCCAATTTAAACATAGGCAACAGGTTTGAACACGTACGTCACTAAAGAAGATATGAATAGCAAACAAGCACATGAAAAGATGTTCAACATCATTGGTGACTAGGAAAATGAAAAGTAAAACTGGAATGAGATACACAGCTAAGATCAAAGGCTGGTCATACCAAGTACTACCAATACGTGGAGGAAACATACCAAGTACTACCAATATGTCATACCAAGTACTACCAACATGTGGAGGAAACTCATACACTACTAGAAAGAATGCAAAATGGTACAGATACTTTGGGGAAATGATTGGTAGGCTCCTCAAAACTTAAACATATCTCAATATATGATTTAGTCATTCCCCCTCTAGGTATTAATGTAAGGAAAATAAAACCACATATCCATACAAAGATTTGTACATAAATGTTCAGTCATTTTATTTGTAATAGCCCAATACTGGAAACAACTCAAATGCCTATTAACAGGAAAATGGATAAGCAAACTGTAGTAGACCCATACAATAGAGTCCTAATGAGCAATTTTAAAAAGTGAATTACTGGTACATGCAACAACATGGATAGATTTCAAAATAACTATTCTGAACAAATGAAGGCAGACAAAATAGAGTGTGTACTGTATGGTTCCTTTTTAAATATTCTAAGAAATGAAAACCAAACTATATAGTGACAGAAGGCAGCTTAGTAGTTGCCTGGAGATAGAAGATGGAAGATCACAGAGAGGTGGAAGACAGGGATTACAAAAAGGCACCAGGAATTTTTCAGGGGTGAAAGACATGTTCATTTTCTTGATTGTAGTGATAATTTCACAGGTGTGTACATATATCAAAATTTATCAAAATAAATATTTTAAATAAGTGCTGTTGGATGTTAATTGTATCAAAATAAACCTATTAAAAAATAAAGAGAGTAAGGGAAATTCTTCTACATGGCAATTAACACAATATATAATCCTTTATTTGGACCCTGGATCCAAAATAAACAAGGTTATAAAGGACATTTTTGTAATAAATTTGAAAACAGAGTATGTATTTAGTTTTATTAGTGTATCAAAGTTTAATTCCTTGGGCATGCTAACTTGGGGTTGTGTTAGAAAATATAGTTCTTAGAAAATACATGCTTAGATATTTATAAGGAAATGTTATGATGTTACAACATGCTTTCAAGTGCTTCATCAAAAGAAAACTTTATATAAATATGTTCATACATATACACATAGAAAGACAGAGCCAGAAATAGAGACAGCAGAAGCCCAGTCATGACAAAATTTTGGCAATTTGTGAATCCAGGTAAAAAGTATGCAGGACTTCATTATGTTATCATTTCAACTTTTATACAGGCTTGAAAATTTTTTTAATTGGGTAAAAATTTGATTTTATAAAAATTTCAACTTTCAGCCAGGCGTGGTGGCTCATGCCTGTAATCTCAGCACTTTGGGAGGCCAACGCGGGTGGATTATGAGGTCAAGAGATAGAGACCATCCTGGCCAGCGTGGTGAAACCCCGTCTCTACTAGAAATACAAAAATTAGCTGGGCATGGTGGCGGGCACCTGTAGTCCCAGCTACTCAGGAGGCTGAAGAGGAGAATCACTTGAACCCAGGAGGTGGAAGCTGCAGTGACCCAAGATCCCACCACTGCCCTCCAGCCTGGTGACAGAGCGAGACTCCATCTCAAAAAAAAAAAAATTCAACTTTCAATGGCTTGAAGGTAGAGTCCACATCCTTTTCATTTTTATACCTCTGGCATTTACCAAACAGAAGAAAATCTTCATAAATGAGTGATTAAATGAAGGAATTAATACATAAATGTATTAGCATATAAATATAAAATGATAAGGAATAGGTTCAGAATAATCTGATACTGAAATATCTGAGACCTTTCTTTGATTTCTTTGTTTTCCATATATATATATATATATATGATGGAATACTACTCAGCCATAAAAAGGAATGAATTAACAGCATTTGCAGTGACCTGGATGAGACTGGAGACTACTATTCTAAGTGAAGTAATCTGGGAATGGAAAACCTGAGTTATGTTCTCACTGATATGTGGGAGCCAAGCTCTGAGGACCCAAAGGCATAAGAATAATACAGTGGACTTTGGGGATTTGAGGGGAAGAGATTTTGAGGGGAAGAGTGCAAGGCAGGTGCACTCTTTATATACTCTTCTACAGTTTCTTTATCCACTTGTTTATTGATGGACATTTGGGTTGGTTCCACAATTTTGCAATTGTGAATTGTGCTGCTATAAACATGCGTGTGCAAGTATCTTTTTCGTATGACTTCTTTTCCTCTGGGTGGATACCCAGTAGTGGGATTACTGGATCAAATGATAGTTCTTTTAGTTCTTTAAGGAATCTCCACACTGCTTTCCATAGTGGCTGGACTAGTTTACATTCCCACCAGCAGGGTAGAAGCATTCCCTGAGCTCTGTATCCATGCCAACATCTACTGCTTTTTTTTTCAATTTTTTTTTTTTAATTTTTTGATTATGGCCATTCTTGCAGGAGTAAGGAGGTATCACATTGTGGTTTTGATTTGCATTTCCCTGAAAATTAGTGATGTTGAGCATTTTTTCATAGGGTTGTTAGCTATTTATATATCTTCTTTTGAGAATTGTCTATTCATGTCTATTCATGTGCTTAGCCCACTTTTTGATGAGATTGTTAGTTTTTTCTTACTGATTTGTTGTAGATTCTGGATTTTAGTCCTTTGTTAGATGTATAGATTTTGAAGATTTTCTCCCACTCTGTGGGTTGTCTGTTTACCCTGCTGACTGTTCCTTTTGCTGTGCAAAACCTCTTTAGTTTAATTAGGTCCCAGCTATTTGTTTTTATTGCATTTGCTTTTAGGTTTTTGGTCATGAAATCCTTGCCTATGCCAATGTCTAGTTTCCTTCATTTCTAATGGTGACATTCTTTATTTTTATATAATTTTTGTGGAAAAATCCAAACCTATATAAATGTAGAAAGAATTGTTCAATATTTCCATGTACCTATCAACTGGTTTGAACGATCATCAACTCATGACCAATCACGTTTCACCTACACTTCTATCTACCTACTCCCTATTCTTTAGATAATTTTGAAGCAAACCTCAGATATCACATCATTTCAGCTGTGTATGTTTCCGCATTTACCTCAAAAATAAAGAGAACCTCAAAAAAAAATCACAGTCTCATTATCAAACCTATAATATAACAAGATTTCCTTAATATCAAATATCTTGTCTGGGTAAAATTTCTCAGATTATCTCATAATTTCAATAGTTGATTTTCAAAAAAAGACCTAAACAGCATCTATACAAATACATACTAAAATACTAATCCTTACTAATCCCAGGTACTTACAACATAATTTATTCCCACAATCATCCATCACTTCTTCACTGGTAAGACACAGGAAAAACAGAAAGGAAGGCTGAGTATTTTGCACACCATTGGTCCAGAAAGACCTCCCACTTGGCTCTCACTCTCACCTGATGGTATAAAACAGACTGCAGGTTCAGCAGCTTAAATACTACTTTGTTACTCCTGACACAAACCTTCACTATTCATGATTTTTTAAATTAATTAACAGACTAAAACCCATATTAGAATTATTTCCCACGAACAACAACAGCATTGATGATAGTCAAAGGGAGTTGTTAAGGCACATGATGGCAAACAGTACCTGAATTCCCCATATTTGCCAGAACCTCCAACAAACCTCTGGATGTCTCCTAAGAGACAAATCTCAGAGCATTATTTATTTCCTAATATATACAATTAAAAAGATTTTTAAAATATATTATTTCCTTTATACTACTTAGTGCAGACACAAAGCTTTATGGATTCACAAAACTGTTTTATGGCTAAACCTAACCATGTGTTTAACCAACTAAAGGTATTCAGAATTTAACCTGCAATAGGAAGGTAAAATCTGTGTATTTTGCATTTAAGTACCGGTTATTTTATGCTGCTGTCAAGAAACACTTCTAATTGAAATGCATTCACCTCTTACTAGAGTGACAGCCCTGAGCAAGAGGCTTTCTTTGCTCACTGCTTCAAGCCTGCATTACCTTAAAGAGTTCATGACTTTGGAAAGAGTTAAACGTAAAAAGAGAAGGGTATCAGCAAAGCTTTTGGAATTGTTTTCCCATTTCCAGCTTTTTATTCCCTCTTTGCACTGTTCTCTGTTTCTTCCCTCAACCCTCCTTTCTCCTCCCAGTCATCTGCTAGGCATTTTACAAATGATAGGATGTTAATGTAATATTGCTACTGGCAAGAACGATCAATGGATGCCAAGTGATGCCAATGGACAGAAGGTTGTTGGAGGATAGGTTATCCACACATGCCAATGTATCTCTCTGCAGTTACATGGGGTAAAGGCATCTTCACAATGGAGAGATCTGGCAGTCACTACTTGACTTAAGTAATCAAACTTGACTGAGCACTGAGAGTAAGACAAGCCAACTTAATGTGCCTCCCAGTAGGATGCAACATAAAGTATACATCGTCATCTATGAAGCAGTCCTGTCAAAAATGTTTGACCTAAATCTAGTCGAGCCTCTAGCACTATCCTTAAATTTACAGGAACTATAGGGGATAGATTAGGGACAAGTTAAATAGTAGTCATGAGAATGCAATCAGACAATCCAGCATATGAGAAATTTTACAAGAAAACTGTACTCTTGGGGAAAAAAAAATACAGTAAAAAGTAGGAGGACCGTTCTAGATGAAAAGATTAAGAGTCTACCGACACAACAATCAAATGCAGTATGTTTACATTGATCAGATCCTGGTTCAAAGCAACAACAATGATGGAAATGATGGACAGAAAAAAAAAAAAAAAACAACTATTAGGTTGGTGCAAAAGTAATTGTGGTTTTTGACATTATTTTCTATTGTAATAGTAAGAATAAAAATCACCTAAGTAAACAATTTTTAAAATTTTGCCTTACCTTTAGCTAAAGCTTCTTTATATTTCTCTTTGGCAGAATTCATTTCTTTTATTAATTGTCTATAGCTGGATTTTAACTTCTCCAATTCTGTTTTTGTAACCTGTCAAAGAAACAAAACGCATAAAAGTTTTAAAATGTTTAAATTTAAATTGCTCAAGAACTTAAATTCCAAAGTATTAACTGATGTGTACTTTACTACTTACAGGTCAGAGTTGTTCTTCAATATACAATTACAGAAAATAAACTATAAATATGTTTTAAAAATCAGTACTAAATTCAATAGCATGTGAAAACAAACAAAAGAATAGCAAATCAGGCCAGGCACAGTGGCTCACGCCTGCAATTCCAGCATTTTGGGAGGCTAAAACAGGCGGATCACCTGAGGTCAGGAGTTCAAGACTAGCCTGGCCAACACAGCAAAACCCTGTCTCTACTAAAAATACAAAAAATGAGCCAGGCTGTGGTGGCACACGCCTATAATCCCAGCTACTCGGGAGGATGGGGCACAAGAATTGCTTGAACCCGGG
>NW_012106031.1:416936-424764 GCF_000951045.1 Mandrillus leucophaeus | reverse complement strand
ACAGAAAAAAAAAAAAAAACAACTATTAGGTTGGTGCAAAAGTAATTGTGGTTTTTGACATTATTTTCTATTGTAATAGTAAGAATAAAAATCACCTAAGTAAACAATTTTTAAAATTTTGCCTTACCTTTAGCTAAAGCTTCTTTATATTTCTCTTTGGCAGAATTCATTTCTTTTATTAATTGTCTATAGCTGGATTTTAACTTCTCCAATTCTGTTTTTGTAACCTGTCAAAGAAACAAAACGCATAAAAGTTTTAAAATGTTTAAATTTAAATTGCTCAAGAACTTAAATTCCAAAGTATTAACTGATGTGTACTTTACTACTTACAGGTCAGAGTTGTTCTTCAATATACAATTACAGAAAATAAACTACAAATATGTTTTAAAAATCAGTACTAAATTCAATAGCATGTGAAAACAAACAAAAGAATAGCAAATCAGGCCAGGCACAGTGGCTCACGCCTGCAATTCCAGCATTTTGGGAGGCTAAAACAGGCGGATCACCTGAGGTCAGGAGTTCAAGACTAGCCTGGCCAACACAGCAAAACCCTGTCTCTACTAAAAATACAAAAAATGAGCCAGGCTGTGGTGGCACACGCCTATAATCCCAGCTACTCGGGAGGATGGGGCACAAGAATTGCTTGAACCCGGGGGGCAGAGGTTGCAGTGAGCCAAGATAACGCCACTGCACTCCAGCCTGGCTGAAACTTGACTCGAAAAAAAAAAGGCAGCAGGGAAAGGGGGTGGCAAATACAGAATAACACTGCCATTATCTAAAATTCAAAAAAAAATTAATTTGGTAAGTGCAGAAATATGTTCTGTAATTAAAAAAACAATTAAGATATTATTTCTATGGAACAATGACACAAATGCAAGTCCTTGACTGTAGTCAAAAAGCCATTTAAATGCAATTTAAGGAAAAAATACGTGTACCAGATATTGTCTACAGATCTTCAAATTTGCCATTTGAGAAGACTAAGAAAGAGAAAGCATCAAAACGTTGCAAAAGGGGTTATCAGCAACTTGGAAGATAATCTCAAACCCATTTTAAAGAAATTCTGTATCATCAATGTTCTCGATGACACAGACGATGACACTGTGTGAATAAACAAAAATAACTACAATATAAATATAAATGAGTTTCAAATTATTCCCCATTCAAGAAAAATCTCACTGGTTAACTTTGTAAAACTATTTTGGTAAAAGACTGATACAAAACTTTTTTTTTTTGTTTTTTTTTTGAGACAGAATCTCGCTGTGTTGCCCAGGCTATTAGGGCAATGGCATAATCTAGGCTCACTGCAGCCTCTGCCTCCAATGTTCAAGCAATTCTCATGCCTCAGCCTCCCAAGTGGCTGGGTTTACAGACGTGCACCACCACACCTAATTTTTGTATTTTTAGTAGAGACGGGGTTTCACTGTGTTGCCCAGGCTGATCTTGAACTCCTGACCTCAGGCGATCTGCCCACCATGCCTCCCAAAGTGCTGGGATTACAGGCATAAGCCAGAAAACTTTTTGAATCAATTGATCAGGTTGACAACACTGGAACCAATCAGTCAAGTTTCATATAATAAAAAGATAAATCGACATTATATACCTCCCGATATAAAACTGCAGGAAGTGTATACTACCACCTATGATGTATTCTTGCCCAAAATACCCAGCCAGACCCAATCTTATCAAGTCTCTAGATCTAAATTCCAATTTACAGAAAAGATTAAAGATGAAGGAATATGTAAACCACATCATAAGATGCTAACAGAAAAACCCAAAATGAAGGAAATTCAATTATATAGAGCAAATTATCTAGTTTCTTCCACAAATAAATAGCATCTTATTAAAAACTGGGCAGGAAGGAGAACCTACATATTTTTTTAAGTATCATTCAAATGCAAGGTATAGATGGTATCTGGATCCTGACTGAAACCAACCAACTATAAATAAAAGCTTAAACAATAACCATTTCAACAAAGAATATTCAATAACATGAAGGAATTATTATTTTTAGGCAAATTAATGATATTTAGTTACATTTTTAACAAGAACACTGATTTTAGCTATACATTCTAAAATATTTATGGATAAAATGATATCTTTAAAATGATCCAATGTAAAAAAAAAAAAAAGTGGGTGGGAGTATAGAAAACGCAGGGGATGGGTAGGTGGAAGTTCATTTTACTATTCTCTCTTCTTTTATACATTTACAAATTTCTACAATAAAAATAATTTGAAAAATGTCATTCAGAGAGACAGACTCTGAATGTAGGGAAAATTAGGGATATGTAAATTTAAGAATACCAAAAGTAATTTTGCTTATTTTTTCTTTTTTATTTATGCAAAGTATTAGATAAGACAAATTTAGTTTTAAAAGACTCAGAGAATGATTTCAGTAAATAAAAACTAAAATGCCTAAGTGATAAAGCTTTGTGTCATAGTTTAATTGGGAGCCTCTTTTTTCTTTCATATGAGTATATATAGTAACAGTATATCCTATAATCAGTGTTTTATGTTCAATAAGATATTACTTATTAGAGACCATAAACCTATTTCTTGTTGGAAAATGACAAATACATAATTTTTAAAGTCAAATAAGGTAAAATATTTCAGTGAATTTGGAAAACAATTTCAAGAAAGAACTTCAATATGGAAAAACGAACCTTGATCATCTCTGCCTCTATCTGCTGATGAACACCTAAGTAACTTTTCTTCACCTGCTGCTTGTCCTTAATCATCATGGTGAGCCTGTGTAAAGGTCCAGAGTTCAAGTCCTCTGCATGTGTCTTCATTATCCTACTAAGTTGTTCTGTCTGCTGAATCATAAGTAGCCAAGACTAAAAAAAAAAAAAAAAGAAACAAAATTAACATTTGCATTAAAGGTTTCCATTTAGCTGTGCTTTAAGAGTTCAAAACTTTAAATATTTAGTTTTACATAAATTATTACATTAATATAAAAGATTTCTGGCAACTGTGTAAAGATCTATGTATGGTTTATATTTAACGTCTTCAACTTCAACTACACATACTTCAAAATTCTATAATCAGAGACTACACAGAAAACTAAGAAAAAGATTAGGGGACTCTGTAAGAGGCCACACTTGTAGTCTTCACTTTATCAATTCTCATTTGTTTTCCAGCACACTGAAATATTGCTCTGCCACACCATTCTAATGCCCCACTATGGTCTTCAGTTCCTAATGGTCAAATGCAACAGACATTGTCCCATCTTCATCTTAACCTGCCTCTCTCTGTGGCATCTGATCCTGCTGACTCAACTTCATTCTGAAACTGTCTTTTGTGGAGGCTCACTTAGTTTCCTATTTTCAACATTCCTGGCTTGTTTTCCTCCCTTTCTAAAATTTCCTTTTCAATCTTTGGTACCTGTTCTTTTGTTGCCTGTGAGAATACTGGCATTTAATGGATTTCTATCTATAGCCCTGTTCTTTTCCTAACAAGTATCTTTACATCTCAATAGTTCTTCCAGCACAATACACCAAAGGGCACAACACACTGCCTCAATAGCAAGAGGCACGTAATTGTAGGTTTGGGATCAGTGGGCATATGGAAACTGCTAGAAGAACAAATCATTATTAGACTTCCTGACATACATATACTAAAAAAAAAAAGAAACAGAGGAATGCTCTTCACTATAAGTATTCAATATTCTATTCAGAAACAATATTGAAGATCTATGATAGGGTGGATCCAAAAGATATTTTTTAAATGAGCGAAGTCTGGTTTCAGATACTGACAATAATAATTTTCTACTCTATTATTTTTGATCTGTGAATGAATAGAATTATTTTCTTTCTGTTAATATTCCAATGTAATCAAAAATCAAAATTTCATAAGCACTGAAGCAAAATTACAGCCTAAAGAAAGCAAATTCTTAGTCATAATACATACTTGCCAGGATCTGACTTGTCAATCTTGTTTTTGATACACTGTATTGCATGTTTTTTAAAAAAAATAACAACCTTTGAGAACAGTTATTTAGGGACGGGACTCATTTTTAGTTGTGAAATGATATGATGAACATGGAACATATGTGTGGCCTATAAACCCATCATATTTACTTTTAAATATGAAAATATAATCACTAACTTGCTCTTAACACCACAAAGCAATTTAAAACTAATGTAGTCCTTACTTCAAAATCTAAAATTTAACAAAGATGCAAACAGTATAAAACTATACAAACATGGATTAAAAACATAAACTAAATGGCAATAATATATGTAGCTTTGCCTTTTTCATCTAGTATTTTCACTTCAAACTATGCAGTGTTGGAGAAACATTCTATGGCATGTGCAGAATATTAATGCTACAAAAAAAATAAAAAGTGAGAGGAGACAGTCTTCTTGCTTTATCTTCAAAAATAAATATTATTTAAGTGCTTTGTAGCAGTAACTTTTTGTAATTCTATGTAGGAGTCCTTGCAGCCTAGGGAAGAAGATTTCTTGGAAGCCAAAAGACCACACAATTGGGTCAGATTGCCCTCCTCTCCCAGAAGGGTACATCCCAACCTGCCTAAAAGCCCTGTTCACTGTAGTCACTACAGGAAGTCCAAGGTCTCAAAGCATACACTGCCATTCTGTCAACCCCATATTGCCCTCAGTATCTCCTAATCCAACCCAAGCCACTATCTATAGAATCCTGTATCGTCAAGAACTCTTGCTCTATAATTAGAAAATTCTTCATACCTCTTCTCAGAACTTTCCTGTCATCTTCTAGTTTTAACAAAAGCCTGGCTCTATCTCACTCCCAACACCCCAATGCTGCTAATAAACATTCCCTGTGTTTCTGCAGAAGTCCCCTGCTCCTTTGAATCCCAGGACACCCTTCTCCATGAACAATCCATCAGCAAGTCTTTCAGATTCTGTCTCCAAAGCCAATCACAAATCCATCGTCTTCTCTCTATCTCCACTGCCACTCCTTTGAAGGTTATGATTATCTCTGGCTTAGACTATTACAACATCTCCCAAATGGTACACTCTCATGCCCCTTTCCAATCCATTCTCTTTAAAGTAGCAATAATAATAATAATAATAATAAATTAAAAATTAATGTAACTGTCTTCCTTAAAACACTACATTGGCTTTCCTTTTCATTTAAAGAAAAATTCAAACTCCTTTCTTTTATGTTGAGATGGAGTCTTGCTCCATCACCCAGGCTGGAGTGCAGTGGCACAATCTCTGCTCACTACAACCTCTACATCCTGGGTTCAAGTGATTCTCGTGCCTCAGCCTCCCAAGTAGCTAAGACTACATGTATAAGCCACTACGCCCAGCTAATTTTCGTATTTTTAGTAGAGACGGGGTTTTGCCATTTTGCCCAGGCTGGTCTCGAACTCCTGGCCTCAAGTGATCCACCCACTTTGGCCTCCCAAAGTTCTGGGATTGCAGACATGAGCCACCACACCCAGCCCAAACTCCTTCTAAGACTTACAATGTCTCCCATTATCTGTCCTCTAATCTATCCTTGCAACTTCATGTTTGCTGTTCTCTACCAAGCGAAATAAATGCTAGAAATGTTCTTTCTTCAGTTTGCTAAACTTATCAAGCTCCAATCTCTTCCTGAAAGTTTTTACCTCTACCTAGAAGCTCTTCCTCACCTTCACCTGGCAAGATCCGTATCTTCCTTTAGTAATCAGCTAAATATCCTGTAAGTCTAATCCTTGTTATTCTGTCTTACTTTTTCTCAGCATTTAAAACAATTATTTATCTATATGTATAATTGGTGGTTTGGTTTTTTATAATGTCTCCTCAACTGAAATGGAAGCTCCATGAAGATGGGATCATGTTTAATATTTTGAGTATTTACTGTGATGTTTGAGACAAGAGGGAGGGAAAGAGGGAAGAAGTAGGAAAAAAGAAAGAAAAAAAGGAAGGAGGAATGTAGAATAAAACCATGAATTAAATACATGCCATAAAAGTGGCTTTAAAGAGTTTCTTTTTGAGACAGGGTCTCACCCTGTCACCCAGGCTGGAGTGCAACGGCACGATCATGGCTCGCTGCAGACTCAACCTTCCAGGCTCAAGAGATTCTCCCACTTCAGCTTTCCAAGGATTTGTGACTACAGGCATGCACCACTACGTCCAGCTAATTATTTTGATTTTTAGTAGAGACAAGGTCTTACTATGCTGTCCAGGCTGGTCTTGAACTCCTGAGTTTGAGTGATTTTCCCACCTCAGCCTCCCAAAGTGCTGGGATTATGGGTGTGAGCCACCATGCCCAGTCATAAATATTTTTTTAACATTGAATTAGGTAATAATATAATCTGATAGTGAAGAAAAAATAAACAGCTCTATCTTCAACTGAAAAAATTACAGAAATAGCAGAGCAGCATGTAATGCAAATGAAACACTGACCTAAAAGGAATGGTTGAAAGTCACACACAAAAAGATGTTTGGATGATCTAATTCCTTGAATTAGCTGGATGGGTGGGATATTTGTTAAAACAGAGGAGAGTAAAATGTTAATAGATGCTTAACAAAGAAACAAACAAAAGTAAAGATACATTTCAATATTTGCAGTACAACTGGAATAGCACGTTGCAGATATAGCTCTTTGGTTACAGCATAGCAATGATCAGGGCACAGATAAATTGTTATTTAGGATAATTTGTGGAAGATAATTCTTTTTCTTTTTTAAAAAAAAATAGAGACAGGGTCTCACCATGTTGAACAGGCTGGTCTCAAACTCCTGGCCTCAAGTGATCCTCCTGCCAGTCTCCCAAAGTGCTAAGATTACAGGCATAAGCTACTGCACCCAGCTGCAAGCTAATTCTTTGTAACTTAATAAACAAAATACTATCAGCCACTTGAAGACATTAAAATTGCTTCATCACACAGAAATGATTGCTAACAGTGTTCCTTACAATTGAATTTTACCAGTGGGAAGTCACTGATGCTGAAAGTTATAGACAGGTTAAAAAATACTTTAAAAGTAAAAATATCTGAATTTTAATTTTAGAAAAATTTAATCGTGGGCAAATAACAATAATACAATCATAAGAAAACATGGTTAAAATTTGCAAAACAGAATATAAATATCATCATTATTGAAAGAAGAGCTACAAAACTTTAAAGTGATAATAATTTAATTTTACTAGACTAGACAAAAATCCCACAGGATACCAACAAAAATCAAGAATGAGAGACTGATGGAAAGAAGTTTAAGTAACTTTTCAAATAGAAGAGTCAGAAGACAGCTTTAGTTCTGAAGTTTGTATATCAAGAAGTATAAATTTGAGTTTATAATTCTTAAGTTTCTGAAGTTATCCAAGCGAAGGTTTTTAAATAAGCAGGCTATTTATACCTTCTGAATTATCAAAAGTGCTTTTTAAGGAAAGTTAACACGATCCATTTTAAAAAAAGGACAAAAAGTAATAATTGAAAGTGAGTACAAAATAAAAATGAGGCCAGGAGCAGTGGTTCATATCTATAATCCCAGTGTTTGGGGAGGCCAAGGTGGGAGGACTGTTTGAGGCCAGGGGTTTGAAACTAGCCTGGGCAATGTAGCAAGACAGTGTCTCTACAAAAAAAATTTTTAATCAAAAATTTGAAAAGCTTTGCTTTTAAATTTCAACATTAGCTGGATATGGTGGCTTGTTTCTGTGGCCCTAGCTACTTGAGAGGCTGAAGTTTGAAGATTCCCTTAAACGCAGGAGTTTGAGGTTACAGTGAGCTATGACTGTGCCACTGCACTCCAGCCCAGGTGACAGAGTGAGAGCCTGTCTTGAAAAAAAATAAAAATAAAAAAGATACTAACTCTATCTGTTAAATATTATATGAAAATGGGATAAACACCTATGAAAAGGAAAACA
>NW_012106031.1:415674-416051 GCF_000951045.1 Mandrillus leucophaeus | reverse complement strand
CATGACCAAGCAGGCAAGTGGGATTTATCCCTGGGATGCAAGGATGGTTCAACATACATGAATAAATAAATTTGACATATTATATTAACAGAATAATAAATAACTTTATATAAAGAGTATTGGACAAAATGCAACATCCTTTCATGATAAAAACTCTCAAGGGATCAAGCATAGAATCAATGTATCTCAACGTAATAAAGGCTACATAGGGCAAGCTCACAGCTAACATATTCAATGGTAAAAAACTGATAGCTTTTCCCCTAAAATTGGAAAAAAGAAAAGGATGCTCACTCTCACAACTTCTATTCAATGGCACACTAAAAGTACTAGCCAGAGCAATTAGGCAATCAAAAGAAATTTTAAAAATCCAAATCAGA
>NW_012106031.1:410370-411244 GCF_000951045.1 Mandrillus leucophaeus | reverse complement strand
GTGTCCTAGACAAGCTGTTCTGTTATTTCCTATTTCCTGTAGTTCCAGATTATCCTTCATTGGCCCCCTCCACTCAGCATTTTTTAAAAAAACAAAGTCCTCTCTTTCCTCCTCCAACCCAATCAGCCTTTTCATCTACTGCCTTATCTATCTTTTTTCAAACTCCTCAAATAGACTTCTGGGGGAAAAACAATTAAAACTCAGTACTTACTCTCAGAAGGTATAAACTAATCTATATACTCAAGACACTTTCTTCTTCCGAATCTCCATGTAAAAAAATGCTTTTTTTCTCTCTCGCATAGAACGGACAGGTGGAATTGATGGTCTCCATTAGTTCTTTCAATCCCACTCCTATTAAAGCTAACTTTGCTCATCAAAATGAGAGACAGGCTCTCTGCCTCTTTTACTTACTGGGGCTTCACTCATTAATATTACCAACCTCTTGCACACTCACAGGCCTTCTCTTATTTACTCCTTTTATCAACACTATGAAGAAAATATCTTCATCTTATAAATGTGGAGTTTGAATGTCAGATAAATTAATCTGCCTAAAGTCACACACCTAAATAATGGAAGAGCTGACATTCAAATACAAAACTAATTCTTAATGTGCTAGACCGGAAGGAGGAGTGTGGGAACCTAAAGGTCTTAATATCTTAAAACTACTTTAAGAAAAACTACCTAGCCAGGTGCAGTGGGACATGCCAGAGTCAGATCCTGGCTCTAAAAATAAAAAAAAAAAAAAAGAAAAGAAAAATAGCTGGGCATGGTGGTACACGCCTGCAGTCCCTGCTACTCAGGAGGCTGAGGTAAGATCACTTAAGCCCAGAAGTTAAAGGCTACAGTGAGCTATGAGCACACCACTGCACTCCAG
>NW_012106031.1:406004-408565 GCF_000951045.1 Mandrillus leucophaeus | reverse complement strand
AACAATCAGTAACATTCCTACACAGTAACAACAAACTATCCAAAAAAGAAATTAGGAAAACACTCCCAAATTAGCATCAAAAATAATACAATACATAGGAATAAATTTAACCAAGGAAGTGAAAGATCTTTGCACTGAAAACTAAAACTATAAGATATTGATGAAAGAAGTTGAAGAAGGCACAGATAAATGGAAAATATGCTTACGTTCATGAATTAAAAGAATGATCATCCTTAAAATATCCATACCACCCAAAACAATCTACAGATTGAAAGCAATTTCTATCAAAATTCCTAATTAAAATTTCAATGATAAAAAATGACATTAGAATTTTGAAATAGAAAAAAAAAAATCCTAAACTTCTTATGGAGCCATAAAATACCCTGAAAGCTAAAGTAATCTTTACAAAGAACAAAGCTAGAAGCATCATACTTCCTTGTTCCAAACTATATTTCCAAAGGTATGTTAATCAAAATAATATAATACTAGCATAAAAACAGATACATGAGCCAATGGAAGAATAGAGGGAGCACAGAAAAATAAACTCAGACATACACAATCAACTCATCTTTGACAAGGGCACCAAGAATACACAATAGCGAAAGGACAGTCTCTTCAATAAACAGTTTTGGGAAAACTGGATATCCACATGTAAGAGAATGAAACTGGATCCCTATCTTACACCATACACAAAAATCAACTCAAAAAGAATTAAAGACTTAAATGTAAGACCTGAATCCATAAATCTCCTAGAAGAAAAAATAAAGGAAAAGTTCCTTGACGTTGTTGTTGGCAATGATTTTTTGAAGATGACACCCAAAAGCACAGGCAATAAAAGCAAAATTAAACAAGTGATACTACACCAAACTAAAAAGCTTCTACACGGCAAAGGAAATAATCAACCAAATAAAAAAGCAATCTAAAGAATGGGAAAAAATATTTGCAAATTGTATATCTAATAAGGGAACTAATACAAATACGTAAGGAACTAACACAACTCAATAGCACACACAAAAAATAGCTCAATTTTCAAGATCTGCAAAGGACCTGAGCAGGTATTTTTCCAAAGATACACGAATGACCAAAAGAAATATGAAAAGGTACTCAACATCACTAATCATTAAGTAACTACAAATCAAAACCACAATGACATATCACTTCACACCTATTAAGATGGCTATTATAAAAAAGGCAAAAGACAAGTGTTGGCAAGGATGTGAAGAAAAGGAGCACTATACACTATTGGTGGAAATGTAAATTAGGACAGCCATTATGTAAAACATATGGAGGTTCCTCAAAAAATCAAAAACAGAACTGTTATATGATCTAACAAGCCCTCTTCTGGTTACACAGCCAAAGAAAACAAAATCAATATGAGAAAAAGATACCTGTACTCTCATGTTCATTGTAACATTGCTAAGGCTTGCATACTATTTGTTTGTCTCCCCCAAAACTTACATTAAAGGTTGATCCCCAGGCCAGGCATAGTGGTTCATGCCTGTAATCCCAGCACTTTGGGAGGCCAAGGGGGGCAGATCACTTAAGGTCAGAAGTTCGAGACCAGCATGGCCAACATGGTGAAACTCTGTCTCTACTAAAAATACAAAAATTAGCTGGTCACGGTGGCAGGCCGCCTGTAATCCCAGCCACTCAGGAGGCTGAGGCAGAAGAATCACTTGAATCCAAGAGGCAGAGGCTGCAGTGAGCCGAGATGGCGCCACTGCACTCCAGCCTGGCGACAGGGTGAGAATCTGTCTCAAAAACAAAATAAAATAAAATAAAAATTGATTCCCAATGTGGTGGTATTGGTAGGTGAGGCCTAATGGAAGGTGTTTGGGTCATGAGGCCTCCTCCCATGTGGGTGGCT
The DNA here is from genome assembly GCF_000951045.1 of Mandrillus leucophaeus. Classification (NCBI taxonomy): domain Eukaryota; kingdom Metazoa; phylum Chordata; class Mammalia; order Primates; family Cercopithecidae; genus Mandrillus; species Mandrillus leucophaeus. Next base: position 406,698 of record NW_012106031.1, on the reverse strand, counting down.
TGGTGCCATTCTCACAATAGTGAGTTCTCACTCTGGCAAGACTAGATTAGCTCCTGTAGCAATGGATTATTTCCCACAAAAGTGGATTGCTATAAAGTCCCTGGATTTTCTCTCTTTGCATTTGTCCACTTCCCTTTATTTTTCTCCTTGTGTTATGACACTGCACAAAAGTTCTCACAAGAAGCCAGGGTGATGACCTTGAACTTCTCAGCCTACAGAACTATAAGCTAAATAAACCTTTTTCTTTATAAAATGTTCGATATCAGGAATTCTGTTTTAGCAACAGAACTTGGACTAGGACAGGCATTATTCATAATAGGCAAGGAACAACCCTCAACAGATGAATGGATAAAGAAATTATAGTAAATAAAATGTGTGTGTGTGTGTGTGTGTGTGTATACACACATATAATAGAATATATGAATCTAAATAAATGAAAAAATAATATGTGGACAAAGATTAATTAAATATTTTTAAATAAACTCAATATAATCAAATTAAATAACTGGTTTCTAATGACTGGTACTAAAGATGCTGAGCTGCATTAGCTCAGTCACTGTCCAGTCTCAAAAGTTAGAGAGCCACATGACTACCAGGGTATTACTACTGCTATTAAAAAAGTAAATCTAAGTATCTAAACACAGATCAGGCCAGAAAAGAAATTAAGAAAGTATATTACCTTTTCTTTCCCAAT
>NW_012106031.1:354821-404684 GCF_000951045.1 Mandrillus leucophaeus | reverse complement strand
CCTGCAGTCCCTGCTACTCAGGAGGCTGAGGTAAGATCACTTAAGCCCAGAAGTTAAAGGCTACAGTGAGCTATGAGCACACCACTGCACTCCAGCCTAAGCGACAGAGCTAGGCCCTGTTACTAAAAATAAAAAAGAATAACTAACTAGATTAAACTAAGGAGAATATTTTTAAACTGGTTACAAATCACATAGTAATCTTTAATCTGTATTTAGTACTTAATCATTAAATTAGAAGTGAAGAGCCATAAGGAAAAGCTATCTACTCCTTTAGGCTACCTACTTTGTTGTATGAGTACATCTAAAGAGAAGTCCTTTGAGGGCAAGATTAGCGAGTCACTCTTGATATGACATGCTCTATGAGAAGCTACGGATATGAAAATGAAAGAGGCCTCTCATTGTAACTGCCTTTCTAACTAAAATAATGACCCGTCCCTCATATCTCCCTCAACGGAACAATTAAATAAAATCATCATCTTATTTAACCAGCCCCAATATCTCACTGGATAATTAGAAACAGGACAACTTTAACACAGTGAAAAAGACAGCACACATTTTCCAATGCCCCAGGAAAACAAATTATTAATTGGAGATTTTTAAATTTTAGAACATTTTTCAGAATTCTTAGTTGTATATTAATATTATTAAAAACATTGCTTTTACCTGAAATGTAAAATGTGATTTCAAAAGATTTATTCTTTTTCTTTATCTTTTTTTTTTGGAGACAGTCTTGCTCTGTCACCCAGGCTAGAGTGCTGTGGCACAATCATGGCTCACAGAAGCCTTGACCTCCCAGACTCAGGTGATTCTCCCACCTCAGCATCCCAAGTAGCTGGAACCACAGGCACACACCGCACACCACCATGCCCAGTTAATTTTCTTTTTGTATTTTTTTGTAGAGATGGGGTTTCACCATGATGCCCAGGCTGGTCTAGAACTCCTGGGCTCAAGCAATCCACCCACCTTGGTCTCCCAAAGTGCTAATATTACAGGCAGAAGCTACCACATATGGCCAATTTTCTGAATTCTTAAATGTGATTCTTTGGCAGTGTTGTTTTGTGACCAAAAATAAAATGGTTCCTAGAAATAAACACATCACCTATTTCATAATAAAAAGGAGGAATAATAATTCAATTTACAGAAATTTTATTCTCATCTACCCCAAAAAAGAGATCAGTTGCATACATTAAATAGCATCTCAGGCTTCTAAAATAATTAACATAAACCCTACAATGCCTATTTTATGCTTAGGAAGCCTACAGAGGTAAATAGTACCAGTTATACTAAGATTAATACATGATATAAAGAAAGAAAACTCTGCATGCAACTTTTGAAAAAGAGAAAACTACACATAAGGGGAAAATATGTATCTTTTAGAAATGCATATTAGTCCTTTCTTGCCCTCTAAATTTGAACTAACAGCTGTGTAGTGAGGTAAATCAGTATTCCATAAACAGGTAGTAATTTCAGTGTTCTGAGTTTATTATACCAAAAGTATTTATTCTACAACACTGGATTAAAGAACAAACCACTACTAGAGCTATAATTATACTAAAACATTGAAAATAAATCAACAAGATGACTCAAGCTTGAAAAATACCTAAATAATACTTGTTATAAATAGCTTTTCACTGCAGACTACACCTCCAACTACTTGTTTGCTTTCTTCTTGCTTTAATTTTTTTAAAATGCAACATAAAAATTCCATGAAGAATGCATAGTTTGTACACTACACAATAACTCAAAATAAATGGTTCTGTGAAACAACAGTTTTTATTGTGAGTTTGCCCATGACATAAGAAGAATGTTTTCAGAGTCTCTATGTCTTTATGGAATACAGAAATCCAGAAGACAATTCCTTAAATTCTCCTAAAGTTGAAGTTTTCAAAGATTCAATTGCAAGTTCAAAAGAAATTTTAGATACTTCCCACTCATAAGAGTTTCTCTTCATTTTCTTCAAAGCTTCACGGTTTCCCTGGACTAGCAGTTCACAACTCTGGCTGCAATAAGCAGCAACTGCAAGCTTTTTCTTTTTTTTTTTTTCTTTTGAGACAGTGTCTTGCTCTGTTGCCCAGGATGCAGTGCAGTGGCACAATCTCTGCTAACTGCAGAGATCCTCCTAACCTCTGCCTCCTGGGCTAAAGTGATCCTTCCACCTCAGCTTCCCAAGTAGCTGGGACTACAGGACCAGGCCACCATGCTCAGCTACTTTTCTCTTATTTTGGGTAGAGATGGGATTTTGCCACGTTGCCCAGGCTGATCTCAAACTCCTGCGTTCAAGTGATCTGCCCACCTCAGCCTCCCAGAGGGCTGAGATTACAGGAGTGAGCCATCATGCCCTGCCCAACAACTGCAAGCTTTTTAAAAATACCAATTCTTGGCTCTTATTTAACAGGCTTTGGATGGGGTCTATACATCAGTACTTTAAAGCTCCACAACTAATTCTAATGTGTAAGTTGTACCGTAAGAAAATATTTTTGTGCCTGATAACCATGAGATTGTACAAAAATTGCAAAATAAAAACCACAGGGCTTATGGATAAATGGGGTTAAAGGCATGATACTCAAGAAACTAATCAGGGACACATTTTTTAAAAACAGAAACCTAATAGAAAAAACTTTGCATAGTTTTACAGATATTAAATGTTAAGAAGCACATGACTACCATATTAACATGGCACTTCATTTTGAAAAGACCTGAAGTTTGCTTATCAAAGGAGATTTCAGAAAGGTTGCAACTTGTGAATTCTGTAAAGGGGAGAGTTATCCAAAATTTGACAGAAAGTTGAAATGCCACATGTGGATGAGTGTGGCTCACAACAAAAAGGTAAACGAAGGTAGCCAGTTAAGGACTGAAGTGTGTGTCTACTATGTATTCCTCTGCAGCATGGTTCAACTAGTTCTAGTTTTCTGCATTCACCTAGTGCTTCTTCAGGTTTCAGACATAAACAAATGCAAAATTAATGTTAAGCTCAAATCATTCCTAATATGTCAACTGTGTGGGAACAAACTCATGTTTTTTTTAATAGATTAAAGCATATGTGTATATATCTGTGGGGGGTGTGTGTGTGTGTATGTGTGTGTGTGTAGTTAGTTAATTAGTTATGATAGGGTCTTGCTATGTTACCCAGGCTGGTCTTGAATTTGTGGCCTCAAGTGATCCTCTCATTAACCAAGTTTTTAAATGTTGAAATGATTTCAACCAAGATTTCAATGTTTTCAAATCCAGTGGTATAGCAGAAGTGGCTCTATAGCCAGGCTTAAACATTACTGCTTTAAAAATATATATAGTTGAAACCCTAGTTGTACAGGCTCAAGTTACATTACGTATGTATTATGTGACTACTAAATAATAAGACTGATTCATCAAAAAGCATGTTTCATTACTTCTTATTCCTATATGGTATATGTAACATCACCAATATTTCAATTCACTTCATGTTTAAAAGGTAAGGCAATACTTCCTTTTAAAATACCTTGCATCATTTGAAGATTATATTTATCATTGTACTATTTCAGAAGTTGACTGTATGCAGACAGATATAATTTTACATAAATAAGAAGACACAAAGTAAAATTCATCTTCAGCACAGAAAACAGTTCCTAACAATACGATAGCTGTTAAACATATGAAAGATGTTTAATTTCACTCTTTTTAGAGAAATATAAAATAAAAGCACTCTAGATATAATGTCTTACCTATCAGAATAACAAAAATACAAAAGTCTGAGAACAAACTGTTACCCAGATTAAGTAGAAGCTGACATCCTCCTGTGTTTCTGCCAAATATGCAAAATGATACAAGATCCACAGAGGAAATTTATAGATATTTATACTGGTAATATATAACAAAAATATATGATATAACAGGTACATTTAACATTTTGGCCTGGAAATCTCATTTCCAAAAATTCACCATGAAGACATCCATGTTACAAAAATACATCTATTCAAAGTTATCCACTGTAGCATTATTTGTAATTGTAAATACTGTGAAACCTAAAATTCCATACATAGTAAATTGGTTGAATGTTCAGTTATTTTCTACACTAAAAGAAACCAGGACTCCTAGGAAAAAGGGTTTATTCTAGGAATGTAGAAAGCAATATTCAAGATGAGACTGGAATATCTTATTATGTCAAAAAGTAAACAAGTGCTCAAAGAATGATGAAAAAATAGACACCAGGTAGTAGGGGAAAAAAGACAGTTACCTAGGTCTCCATCTCCTAATATTTCCTCCAATAGGAACACAAACAAACAAACAAAAAAAAAAGAAAACCAACAAGAAACATGCCCTCAGGATTAAAGACAGAACGTACAAACTTCAAAATAACTATAAATAACAGAGGCATTCGAACCAGAGTTACTCCATCTTGAGTGACGGCTAGGAAAAATGAGGCTGCGACTTGCTGAGCTGCATTCCCAGAAAGTTAGGTATTGCTAGCCTCTAGATGTTTATGGTTAAGGGAACAGATTAATAAAGTTTACTAAACAGATCCAGACTTAGGAGTGCCCTGATACCCAGATGATATCTGGAGAACAGAAGCATTCTTAATTTTGCTTTAAAGATAATAACATCAATTCTTGCAAAATATAGTAATTAAGAAAAGTAATCCTTTATCACAAACCCTTGTAGCAGAGCACATCTCCCCATGATCTTTTTTTATCCTGTATATAAACAAGTATTGTACCTAGGGTGAACACATTTCTCCTCTTACTTTCAGAAACGCCCTACTCTGTCTATGGAGTAGCTATACTTTTACCACTTTACTTTCTTAATAAATCTGCTTTCGTTTTGCACTGTGGACCTGTCCTGAATTATTTCTTGCGTGAGATCCAATAACCCTCCCTTGGGGTCTGAACTGGGGACCCCTTTCCTGAATATATTGCATATATTCACAAAACCAGAGGAAAGAATAAATATATTAAGTCAAGAAATACAAAGTATAAAAGTGATTCAAATCCAACAACTAGAGATATTTATGACTTGTTCATCTTTAACATGGAAATGACCCAACTACTTGATTTCTGTTTATTCTCTCCAATTGTTCCACCCTAAAGTATGGGTGTGGAGCGAAAGGAAGAATTGGGTTTTGGCAGGTACAAGAAGATGAAGGAATGGTACACAGGCGTAATTTAAATTTAAATATTGGCAAGAAAGGAAGTATTGTTGCCAGAAAAGGAGGAGTGAGGGAAGAAGAGACACTGCTGAAAATAAGTGGTCAGGGAAAGAATCAAAGTTAATCTTATTAATAGGGTTACTAAAGGAAGTTGGAAATAAAAATATCTGAGCTGAAAAATACAGTGGATAAAATTAACAACAGATTAGACACTGAATAAAAGTAAGATGAGTGAAGTAGAAGACAATAATAAAAACTAACCACAATGAAACAAAAGAAAGAAAAATGCAGCATAGTAAACTGTAGGACAACTTTAAACAGCTAAATCCATGTGTAATCAGGGTCCTCAAAGAAGATAAAAGGAAGATGGAGAACTAAAAAACAATTTTTAAAAATAATGTCTGAAAATTTTCCAAAACTGATGAAAACTGGAGTAGCCCACGGGTTTAAAAAGGTCAATAAGCCCCTAGCACAAATAATGTAGGGAAAACTACATAAAGGTGCATAACAAATTGCCTAACATCAGTAACAAAGGGAAAACCTTAAGTACAGCCAGAGGAAAAACATTAGGCACAAATTTTTCATCAGAAACAACGCAAGTTAGATGATAATACAGCAACATCTTTAAAATATGTAAAAAAATTGCCAAACAGGAATTTTATACATGTAAAAATTGCTTTCAAAAACAAAGGACAACATAAAGACATTTTTACACTTTCAAACCTAAAAAAAAATTTTTTTAATAGACTTGCACTATAAAAAATGTGAAAGGAAGTTCTTCAAGCAGAAAGAAAATGATACAAGCTAGAAACCTGGATCTACATAAAGAAATGAAGAGTACCATACACTGTAACTCAATGAGCAAATATAAAGACTTATGTACTTATTATTTAAATTATTCAGAAGATAATCAGCAAAAATAATAATGTATTGTGGGATTTATAACTCACATATAATTAAAAGTTGTAACAATAATAACACAAGGAACGGGTGGGAGAAACTGAAGTATACTCTTGCAAGAATATTATTATAGATGAGGTTCTACATTTCACTAAAATATATACTTACAGTAAGTTATAGATGTATACTATAGACCTTAATTCAACCACTAAAATAACACAATGAACATTTATAGGTAATAATTCAATAAAGGAGATTAAAAATAGACACATTTTTTAAATGCTTAATCCAAAAGAAAGAGGGGAAAGGAAAATAAGAACATAAAAAGAGCAGACAGGATAAGGAGAAAACAAATGGTAAGATGATAAATTTAAACCTAATCATATCAATAATCACATTAAATGAAAGAGTATAAACACACAAACTAAACAGCAGAGATTGTCATATTAGGAAACAAAGCAAGACTCTACTATATGTTACTTACAAAAACCCACTTCAAATATACCAAATACATGATGAAAAAAGGCGTACCATGCTAACATTAGCCAAATGAAACCCAGAGTGGTTATATTAGTATCAGACAGATTAGATTTCCTAACAAAGAATATTACCAGAGTTAAGGTAATTTCTCAATGATAAAGAGCCTAATTAATAAGGAGAACATAAAAATCCCAAACATTTCCCACCCAATAAACAAGTTAATTTATTTGTCAAGAAGATATAACAATTCTAAACATTTATGCATCTAATAACAGAGATTCAAATATAAGAAAAATGGTTTAATAAATTGCAAGGAGAAACAGGCAAGTTCACAGTTACAGTGGGAGTTTTCAGCATCCCTCTCTCAACTGATGGGACAGGTAGACAAAAATGAGTAAAGAAAATGTGATGTTTAATTTTATGCATCAACTTGACTAGCTGGTGAAACACATTTGTGTGTGTCTTTGAGGGTGTTTCCAGAAGAGATTAGCGTTTGAATCAGACAATTGACTAAAGAAGACCCACCAGAAGATTCGATGAGAAGCATCATCTAATCTATTGACAGCCTAATAGAACAAAGAGGAGGAGGAAGGGCAAATTCACTCTCTCTCTTCTGGAATAGATATTCTTCTCCTCCTGCCCTCAAGCATCAGAACTCTAGGTTTTTGGGCCTTCTTATTCTGGGATTTACACAGGAGGCACCTCTGGTTTTCGGGCCTTTAGACTCAGAATGAATTACAGCGCTGTCTTTCCTATTTGTCCAGCTTGCAGACAGCATATCGTGTGTCTTCAAGACTTCCATGATGAATCATATATATACATATATATATATGTGTATATATATATATCTCCTATTGGTTCTCTTTCTCTGGAAAACCCTGACTGATACAGAAATAGAAGACTTAAACACCACTATCAACCATCTTCACTTTACTATCATCTACAGAACACTCTAACCAACAACAGCAGAATACATACTTCTTAGCAACTGCACATGCAATATTTACCAAGACAAACTATTTTCTGGGCCATGAAACAAGTATTCATAAATTTTTTAACATTCAACTGATACAAAATAGGTTCTTGAAAAACAATGAAATTAAATGTAAAATCAGTAACAAAAAGATCCAAGGCTATATATATATATATATTTGAAAATTAAGTAACAGACTTTGAAAGAACACACGGATCAAAAAAAAAAATCAAAAGGGAAATTTAAATGTATTCTGAACTGAAAATAAAATTAAAATAAGTCTATAAAAATTTCTGGAATGCAGCTAAAATAATACTCAGGGAAAATTTAGAATAGTATAAGCTTGTATTACAAAAGAAGAAAGGTCTTAAATCAATGATCTCAGCTTTCATCTTAATAAACTAGGGAGAAAAAAGAGCAAATGAAACCCAAATTAAGTGGGAGAAATATCAATATTTTTAAAACAGAAATCAATGCAATAGAAAACACATAGGAAAAAATCAAGGATATCAACAGACAGTTCTCAGATAATATCAGTAAAATTGATAAACCTCTAGTGAGACTGATCAGGAAAAAAAGAGAAAATACAAACAATATCAGAAATGAGAGCTATAACATCCCTACAGATTCCCCACATATTAAAAGGATAATAAGGCAAAACAACCACAACCTGCTAATACATTTGATGACTTAAACAAAAATAGACAAATCCTTTAAAAGGTATAACCCACTAAGGTTTACTCAAGAAGATAAAAAACCTGAATAGCCCTACACTGACTTTAAAAATTAACAGATAAAAACCTTCTTAGAAAAATTACTCTAGGCCCAGACGGCTTCACTGATGAATTCTACTGATCTTATTAAGTAAGAGATAACACCAATTCTACACAAAATTCTCCAGAAAGTTAAAAGAAAATACTTCCCAGCTCACTCTATGAGACAAATATTACTCTAATACCAAAACCAGAACACATTGCAAGAAAAGGAAGCTGCAGACCAGTATCTCTTAGGAGAACACTGATGCAAAAATTATCCAAAAAAAAATGTAGCAAATTATTAATAAATCAAATATAAGAAAATTGTAATACATAAAGACTAAGTGAAGTTTATCCCAGGAAACCATAATTCTTTCAACATTTGAAAAATCAATAAATGCAATTCCACATACTCAATTGAAAAAAGAAAAACAATCATCTCAGCAAAGACAAATCACTTGAAAAAAATCCAATGTCTACTCATTAAAAAAAACTCTTAGCTAAGTAAGAATAGAAAGGAATTCCTACAAGCTTATAAAGGTATTAAAAACCCATAGCTACCATTATACAAAATCACGAAAAACTAAATGCATTTCTCATAAAATTAGGAACAAGAGAGGGATATCTGCTGTCAATATTTCTATTCTACTTTGTGTTGTAAGTTCAAGCCTATTTTGAAAAAAGGCAAGAATAAATGAAAGGCATCCAGATTACAAAAAAAGAAGCAAAACTGTCTTTGTTTACAGACAACATGATTATCTATGTAGACAATACAACAAAATCAATAAAAAGCTACAAATAGATGTTTTCCTCAAAGTTTAGGATACAAGATTAACATATAATAGCAATGAATAATTGAAAACTGAAATTTAGAAAAAATATCATTTACAAGAGCATCAAAAATATTAAGTACCTATACATAAATCTGAAAGACCTATATACTGAAAACTATAAAACACTGTTCAAAAAAACTCAAAGACTTTTTATGCTTCCAAGATGGTGGATTAGAGACTTTTAGTATGTCTCAGTCATTTGGAAATAGCAAAACAGTACATAAAAATCAACTCTGTGAGCTTTAATTCAAGAAGGAAAATGAAAATCCACTGGAATCATGAAGGCGACCCCAGATCCCATGGAGGAGAACGCAGGCAAACAGTCCCGTGACAACATTCAGCTGATACAAGTGAGTGAAGCCCCAGTACGGAAAAGAGGCCGAGAGCCTCTCTCTGTGACTCACCTTTCCACTGGCGATCTGAGCAACCTAAGACAAGGGAGAACACTGTTTCTCCCAAGCTCTGGGGCTAACTTGGAGAGAGGGTTGGAGATGCTGAGAGGGAAAGACACCAGAAAAAGGTGTAGGCATTGTCCCAGAAGGAGGACTAAGAGCAGGATGCCATTTTTAATGCAGATGCATACAATGACAGTTATTCTTTGGTGACCCAGCAGCATGACCAAACAGGAATTTTACTCTTGGGCCGGAGACTGGAGTGCTTGCTTTGGAGCAGGGTAGGGGCCTCCAGAGCCAGAATTATGGAAAGCACCTCAGCAACAGGTACTAGAACTATGCTCTCCCCTGTCACAGGCCTGGGGCAGGAAGAAAGCTGTTATAAGCTGCAGTTTCTCCCAAACTGTAAGACTTGCAAGCAGGTCATGCTTAGTTACATGGAAGCAGTCTGAGTGCCATTATTGAGTGTCCCAGCCAGCTCCCCTGAGACTGTAGCACAGCAGGGCCTTCTCCAACTCAACCCCAGGCAGACCTCTAGGCATTCGAAGCACCCACTTGCCTGGACCAGCATCCTAAGCCACCCCAACTTTCCTGAGCATAGAACATGGTGCAGCAGGGCCTTCTCCAATCCATGCCCCACCATATCTCCAGGCATTCAGAGCACCCACTTGCCTGGTTCCACAGCCTGAGCTGGCCCACCTTTCTTGAGCATACAACATGGTATTTTGGGGCCCAGTCCACTCCATACCCAGGCAGATCTCTAGGCATCTGGAACATCCACTCACTTGGATCAGCAGTGTGACCTGCCCCACCCTTCCCATTCACAGATCTTGATGCAGGGAGGCCCTCTCTACTTCACACCTAGGCAGATCTCCAGGCATTCAGAGCACCCACTTGCCTGGTTCAGCAGCCTAGGATGCCCTACCCGTCCTGGACATAGATCGTGGGGCAGAAGGGCCCTCTCCATTCCATGGCCAGGCAGATCTCCAGGCACTTGGAGCACCTGCTCACCTGGAAAAGCAGCCTGACCCACCCACTCTTCCTATGCACAGATCATGGGGCAACAGGGCCCTCTCTGCTCCTCACCAGGGCAGGTCTCCAGGCAAAGAACCTGCAAGCCCAGATTGGAAGCATGAGCCACTCTACCCTTTCTGTGCAAAGATACACATAAAGGAGGGCCCTCTCTTCTTCACCCCCAGGCAGAGCTCCAGACAGCTGAAACACCTGCTCACCTAGGTCAGCAAACTGAGTATCCAACCCTTCCTATGAAGAGACTGTATTGCAGCTAGGCCCTCTCTGCTCGACACCAATGCAGATCTCCATTGGGAGCACCTACTCTTCTGAATCAGACACCTGACCTGCCCCACCATTCCTGTGCAGAAACTGTGGTGCTGCAGTACACTCCATGTCCAGGCATCTGGAGTATCCACTCTCCTGGATTAGGAGTTTGGCCCACTCTCCCTCCATAGGCAAAGAACTTGGGGCTGAGGAGGTTTCCTAGGCACACCTCTGAGCACTTGGTGGACACCCATTGGATTCTCCCTCAGTGCTGGTGCTTTTGCCTGCCACTGGGGGACCTGTAGCAGGCCTGGCCAGTCCAGCCCCATACATCTTGCTCACCAGCCCAGAGAGCTGAGCAGGGAACTCAGACCACTGTGCACTCCACGGATCAATCAATTGCCTGAGGCAACAGAGAGCTTCTCTCAGTAAGCAAGGATCAAGTATACACACCCAGCTGTGTTAGCCACAGTCACTTCTTACCTATAAGCACTATGTACTGGCTTATATATAAAGAAAGCCCAATACAAAAGCCCAGTATAAAACCCACCAACAGAAGTCCATACAGCAGAGCCAAAAAGACATTACTGAACATTCTCTACAGTTACACTACCTAGGTAGGAGGGGAAAGGAAAAGAGAAATAAAAAAAAAAATAATAATATCACAAGAAAAGAAAGAAAAAAGAAAAATTCCTACCTGAACAAAAATAATTACAAAAATTAGAAGTGTGCCAGCACCTCCAGATAAGAAGGAACCAGCACAAGAATTCTGGCACCATGAAAAATCCGAATGTAGTGACACCACCAAAGGATCATATCAGCTCTCTAGCAATGGTCTATAACCAAACTAGAAACTCAGAAATGACAGATAATGAATTTAAAGCACAGGCTTGGCATGGTGGCTCACACCTGTAATTGTAGCATTTTGGGATGCCAAGGCAGGAAGATCACTTGAGCCCAGAAGTTTGAGAACAGCCTGGGCAACATGGCAATATCCCATCTCTACAAAATATACAAAAATTAGCCAGGCATGGTGGTCCACACTTGTAGTCCCAGCTACTCAGGAGGCTAAGGTAGGAGGATTACTTAAGCCCAGAAGATCAAGGCTGCAGAGAGCTGTGATCATGCCACTGCACACCAGCCTGGGTGACAGAGCAAGAACCTGTCTAAAAAACAAAGCAAAACAAAAAATTCAAAGCATGGAAAAGCATGTATTACAAGAAAGATTAACAAGATCCAAGACAAGGATGAAATTAAATACAAAGAAACTTCAAAAGCAATCCAGGCAATGAAGGAATACATAAGCATCTTAAAGAGAAATCAATCAGAGCTTACGGAGTTGTCCTTTGTAGGGACATGGATGCAGCTGGAAACCATCATTCTCAGCAAACTATCGCAAGAACAGAAAACCAAATACCGCATGTTCTCACTCATAGGTGGGAACTGAACAATTAGATCACTTGGACTCGGGAAGGGGAACATCATACACCAGGGCCTATCATGGGGAGCGGGGAGGAGGGAGGGATTGCATTGGGAGTTATACCTGAGGTAAATGACGAGTTGATGGGTGCTGACGAGTTGATGGGTGCAGCACACCAACATGGCACAAGTATACATATGTAACAAACCTGCACGTTATGTACATGTACCCTAGAACTAAAAGTATAATAATAATAAAAAAGAAAAAAAGAAAAGAAAAACTCACTTAAGGAGCTTTTTCAAAAGACAACTGAAAGCTTCAGAGGAAACTTCAGAGTCTAAATACATATCTTCAGAACTAACACAGTCAGACAAAAATAAATAAAAAAGAATGTTTTAAAATAAACACTCTCTGAGGAATACTGGATTAGGTAAAGCAACCAAACCTACGAGTTACTGTCATTCCTGAGAAAGGAGAAGAAAAAGTAAACAGCCTGGAAAACATATTTGAAGGAATAATTCAAAAAAAGTTTCCCTAATCTTGCTGAAGAGGTAGATAGCCACATACAAAAAAATCCAGGTAAAACCTGTGAGATGCTATACAAAATGAACAGCAACAAGACATATTGTCATAAGTCTGTCCCAGGTCAAAACTAAAGAAAAAAATCTTAAAGGCAGCTGAGAAAAAGGTCAGATCATATGTGCAAAGGGAACTCTGTTAGGCTAACAGTGGACTTCTTAGCAGAAATCTTATAAGCCAGGAGAGGTTAGGGGCATACTTTCAGCCATCTTTAAGAAAAGAAATTCCAATCAAGAATTTCACATCTCACTAGACTAAGCATCATAAGTGAAGGAGGAATAAAATATTTTCCGGACAAGCAAGTGCTAAGGGAATTCAATACCACTAGACCAGCCTCACAAGAGATCCTTAAGGGAGTTTTAAACAAGGAAACAACAACAACGAAAATAACTGCTACCACAAAAACATGCACACAGGTCCTATAAAGGAACCACACAAAACAAAGTACAAAGCCATCATCTAATGACTTCACAATCGGATCAAAATCTCACATATTAATATTGAATGTAAATTGCCTAACTACCCCACTTAAAAGGCACAGAGTTGCAAGTTGGATTAAAAAAAGAAACCCAACCATCTGCTGTCTTCAAGAAACCCATTCTTACATGTTGACACCCATAGGCACAGAGTAAAGGGTTAGAGAAAGATCACACAAACAGAAAACAAAAAGAGTAGTGAAGCTATTCTTATATCAGGTAAAACAAATGTTGGACCAACAAAAAAAAATGGACAAAGAAGTAATAATGATAATAATGATAAAGAATTTAAATCAACAAGACTTAACTTATACTTAATATATGCACCCAACATTGAAGCACCTAGATTCACAAAACAAGTACATCTAGACCTACAAAAAGAAACAGACAGTCACACAACACCCCACTGATAGCATCAGACAGATCACTGAGACAGAAAACTAACAAAGAAATTCTGACCTGAAATTCAACACTTGACCAACTGGATCTAACAGAAATCTACAAAATATTCCGGGTATCATACATAGAATACACATTATTCTCATCTGACATGGAACATAATCTAACATCAACCACATGCTTGGCCATGAAACAAGTCCCAGTAAATTAAAAAAAAAAATCTAAATCATACCAACAACACTCCTGGACCACAGTGAAATAAAAGGAGAAATCAATACCAAGATCTCTCAAAACCACACAATTACATGGAAATTATACAACTTGCTCCAGAATGACTTGTTGGTAAACAATGAAATTAAGGCAGAAATCAAAAAATTATTTGAAATAAATAAAAATAGAGAAATAGCATACCAGAATCTCTGGGATGCAACAAGAGCAGTGTTCAGAGAAAAGTATATAGCACTAAACACCACCCCAAAAAGGCAGAAAGATCTCAAATTCAGGATCTAACACTATACCTAGAAGATCAAGAAAAACAAGAAGAAACTAACCCTAAAGATAGCAAAAGAAGTAACTAAAGCCAAATAATAACTAAATGAAATTGATATTCAATCATCCATACAAACAACAAAACAAAAACTTTGATCTTTGAAAGGGTAAACAGGTTGATAGACCACTAGCTAGACCAACAAAGAAAAAGACAAAAGATGCAAAATAAGCACAATAAGAAATCACCAAGGTGACGTCACAACCGATCCACAGAAAAACAAAAGATCCTCAGAGACTATTATGAACACCTCTATGCAAACAAACTAGAAAATCTACAGGAAAGGGACAAATTCCTGGAAACACACAACTTCTCAAGATTGAATGAGGAATGTATTAGTCTGTTTTCACACTGCTGATAAAGACATACCCGAGACAGGCCAATTTACAAAAGAAAGAGGTTTAACTGGACTTACACTTCCACATGGCTGGGGAGGCCTCACAAACATGGTGGAAAGCAAGGAGAAGCAAATCACATCTTATGTGGATGGCAACAAGCAAAAAGAAAGCTTGTGCAGGAAAATTCCCGTTTTTACAATCATCAGATCTTATGAGACTCATTCACGATCACGAGAACAGCACAGGAAAGACCTGCCCTCATAATTCAATAACCTCCCACCGGGTTCCTCCCACAACACATGGGAATTGTGGGCGTTACAATGCAATATGAGATTTTGGTTGGGACACAGGTAAACCACATCATTCCACCCTGGACACCTCCCAAATCTCATGTCCTCACATTTCAAAACCAATCATGCCTTCCCAACAATCCCCCAAAGTCTTAACTCATTTCAGCATAAACTCAAAAGTTCACAATCCAATGTCTCATCTGAGACAAGGCAAATCCCTTCCACCTATGAACCTGTAAAATCAAAAGCAGCTTAGTTACTTCCTAGATACAGTGGGAGTACTGGTATTAAGTAAATACAGCCATTCCAAAAGGGACACACTGGCCAAAACAAAGGGGCTACGGGCCCCATCAAGTCTGAAATCCAGTGGGGCAGTCAAATCTCAAAGCTCCAAAATGATCTCCTTTGACTCCATGTCTTGCATCCAGGTCACGCTGGTGAAAGAGGTGGGTTCCCATGGTCTTGGGCAGCTCTGCCCCTGTGGCTTTGCAGGGTACAGCCTCCCTTTCAGCTGCTTTCACAGGCTGTTGTTGAGTGTCTGCAGCTTTTCCAGGTACATGGTGCAGGTTGTCAGTGGCTCTACCATTCTGGGGTCTGGAAGACAGTGGCTCTCTTCTCACAGCTCCACCAGGCGGTGCCCCAGTAGGGACTCTGTGTAGGGGCTCTGACCCCACCTTTCCCTTCCACATTGCACTAGCAGAGGTTCTCCAGGAGAGCCCCACCCCTGTGGCAAAGTTCTGCTGGGACATCCAGATATTTCCATACATCCTCAGAAATCTAGGAGGAGGTTCCCAAACCTCAATTCTTGACTTCTATGCACTGTCAGGCTCAGCACCACATGGAAGCTGCCATGGCTTGGAGTTTGCACCCACTGAAGCCATGGCCCAAGCTGTACCTTGGCCCCTTTTAGTCATGACTGGAGTGGCTAGGATACAGGGCACCAAGTCCTTAGACTGCACATAACACAAGGACCCTGAGCCTGGCCCACAATACCATGTTTTCTTCCTAGGCCTCCAGGCCTGTGATGGGAGGGGCTGCCACGAAGACCTCTGACATTCCCTGGAGACATTTCACCATTGTCTTGGTGATTAACATTTAATTCCTTGTTACTTGTAAATTTCTTGAATTTCTTTCAGAAAATGGGATTTTCTTTTCTATCACATTGTCAGGTTGCAAATTTTCCACACTTTTATGCTCTGCTTCCCTTATAAAACTGAATGCCTTTAACAGCACCCAAGTCACTTCTTGAATGTTTTGCTTCTTAGAAATTTCTTCTGCCAGATACCCTAAATCATCTCTCTCAAGTTCAAATTTCAATAAATCTCTAGGGTAGTGGCAAAATTCCACCAGTCTCTTTGCTGCAACATAACAAGAGTCACCTTTGCTCCGGTTCACAACAAGTTCCTCATCTCCATCTGAGACCACCTTAGCCTGGACCTTATCGTTCATATCACTAACAGTATTCTTGTCAAAGCCATTCAACAAGTCTCTAGGAAGTTCCAAACTTTCCCACATTTTCCTATCTTCTTCTGAGCCTTCCAAGCTGTTCCAACCTCTGCCTGTTACCCAGTTCCAAAGTCATTACCACATTTTCAGGTATCTTTTTAGCAATGCCCCACTCTACTGGCACCAATTCACTGTATTAGTCTGTTTTCATGCTGCTGATACCTGAGACTGGCCAATTAACACAAGAAAGAGATTTAACTGGACTTACAGTTCCACATGGGTGGGGAGGCCTCACAAACATGGTGGAAGGCAAGGAGAAGCAAATCACATCTTATGTGGATGGTGGCAGGCAAAAGAGAGCTTGTGCAGGAAAATTCCCATTTTTAAAACCATCGGATCTCATGAGACTCATTCACTATCACGAGAACAGCACAGGAAAGACCCACTCCCATTATCAATCACCTCCCACAACACGTGGGAAATTTGGAAGTTACAATTCAAGATGAGATTTAGGTGGGGACATAGCCAAACCATATCAAGGAAGAAACTGAAACCCTGAAAAGACCAATACCCAGCTCCAAATTGAATAAGTAATAAAAACCTAGTAAATTAAAAAAAAAAAAAAAGAAAACCAGACTAAATGAATTCACAGCCAAATTCTACTAGATGTACAAAGAGGTAGTACCAATTCTACAGAAACTATTCCAAAAAATCAAGTAGCAGGGAATCCTACCTAATTCATTCTAAAAAGCCAGCATCACACTGATACCAAAACTTGGCAAAGACACAACAAAAGCAGAAAACTACAGGTCAATATCCATGATGAACATAAACACAAAAATCCTCAATGAAATACTATTAATAGCAAACCGAATCAAGCAGCACATCAAAAAATTAATTCACCATGATCCAATAGGCTTCATTCCTGCAATGCAAGGTTTGTTCAACATATACAAATCAATAACTGTAATTTGTCCAATGAACACAATTAGAAACAAAACCATATAATAATCTCAATTGCTGCTGAAAAAGCGTTTGATAAAATCCATCATTGCTTCACAATAAAAATCCTCAATAAACTAGGCATGGAAGGAATATAACTCAAAATAGTAACAGCCATCTATGACAAACACACAGCCCACATCATACTGAAGGACAAATGCTTGAGCTATTCCCCTTGAGAACTGGAATAAGACAAGGATGCACACTCTCACCACTCCAAACCAATACAGTACTGAAGTCCTAGCCACAACAATCAGGCAAGAGAAAAAAATAAAAGGCACCCAAATAGGAAAAGAAGTCAAACTATCTCTCTTCATGGATGACATGTGTCTATACTTACAAAACCCTAAGTACTTCACCAAAAGGCTCCTGAAACTGATAAACGACTTCAGTAAAGAATCAGGATACACAATCAATTAGAAAAATCAGTACCAATTCTATACACCAATAACATTCAAGCTGATAGCCAAATCAAGAATGCAATGCCATTTACAATAGAAACAAAAAAATAAAATAAAACACCTAGGGATACATTTAACCAAGAAAGTAAAAGATCCCTACAAGAAGCACTACATGACACTGCTGAAAGAAATCATAGATGACACAAAAAAATCGAAACACATTCTGTGCTTATGGTCTGAAAGAATCGATATCATTAAATGCCCATACTGCCCAAAGTAATCCACAGATTCAACACTATTCCTATCAAACTACTGTCATTTCTCATAGAACTGGGAAAAAACTATTATAAAATTCATATGCAACCAAAAAGTCACCCAAAGAGCCAAAGCAGTCCTAAGTAATAAGAACAAAGCTAGTGGCTTGACATTACCCAAGTTCAAATTATACTCTAAAGCTACAATAACCAAAACAGCATGGTAGTGGTATAAAACCAGACACATAGACCAATGGAGCAGATTAGAAAACACAGAAAAAAACAAAAACAAAAACAAAAACAAAACGCACACCTACAGCCATCTGATCTTTCATCAAAAATAAGCAACAGGGAAAGAACTCCCTATTCAATAAATGGTGCTGGGATAGTGGGCTAGCTTTATATGCAGAAGAATGAAACATGTCCCCTAACTTTCACCCTGTACAAAAATGAATTCAGAATGGATTAAAGATTTAAATGTAAGACCTCAAACTATAAGAATCCTAGAAGAAAACCTGGGAAACACCATTCTAGGTATCAGCTGTGGGAAGAAATTTATTACTAAATTCTCAAAAGCAATTGCAACGAAAATGAAAATTCACAAGTGGGACTCAATCAAACTAAAGAGTTTCTATATAACAAAAGTAACATCAACAGAGTAAACAGACAACCTACAGAATGGGAGAAAATAATCATAAACCATGCATCCAACAAAGGACTAATGTTCTATACAGAACTTAAACAAATCATCAAGAAAAAAAAAAAACATTAAAAAGTGGGCACAGGACATTAACAGATACTTCTCAAAGGAAGACATACAAGTGGCCAACAAACACACGATAAAATGCTCAACATCATTAATTATCAGATAAATGCAAATCAAGACCACAATGAAATACCATCTCACACCAGTAAGAATGGCTATAATTAAAAAGTCAAAAAAACAACACATGCTCATGAGGTTGTGGAGAGACGGGAACATTTATACACTGTTGGTGGAAATGTAAATTAGTTCAGCCACTAGAGAAAGCACTTGGAGATTTCTCAAAGAAATTAAAACAGAACTACCATTAGACCTAGCAGTCCCATTAGTGGGTATATAGCCAAAAGAAAATAAATAGTTCTACCAAACAGACACCTACATTTGTATGTTCATCATAGCACTATTTACAGTAGCAAAGACATGGAATCAACCTCATTGCCTATCAATGGTGGATGAGATGAAGAAAATGCAGTATATATGCACCATAGAATACTACATGGGCATAAAAAAGAATGAAATCATGCCCTTTGCAGCAACATGTATGCAGCTGGAAGCCATTATCCTAAGCAAATTAACAAAGGAACAAAAAAAAATTAATACTCCATGTTCTCACTTATAAGTGGCAGCTAAACATTGGGTACACAAGGATATAAAGATGGAAACAATGGGCAGTGCAGAATATTAGAGGAGAGAGGGAAGGATGGAGGAAAAGGCTGAAAAATTATTGGGTATTATGCTCACTACTTTGGTAATGGGGTCATTCATATCATAAACCTCAGCATCACATAATAACCCAGGAAACAAACCTGTATGTGTATCCCCAGAATCTAAAATAAAAGTTTAATTATTTTTTAACAATTTAAAATGTACACCATTTTCACTTACTGAAAGACCCAATACTGTTAAGATATAGATTTTCCCCAAATTTATCTATACTTTCAATATAACTCCAAACAAAATCCCAGTAGCCTTTAAAAAAAAAATAAAAATTGGTAAGATGCTCCTAAAATTCATAAGGAGATGCACAGGATTTAGAAAAGCCAAAATAATTAAGAAAAACAATAAGTTCAGTAGTACCCCTTAATCTGTTGTTTTGCTTCCTGCAGTTTCAATTGCACGTAGTCCAACAATGGAAAATTCCAGAAATAAACAATTCGTAAGTTTTAAGGTGACACCGCCCCGAGTAGTATGATGAAATACCTAGCCTCCCCACTCTGTCCTGCCCAGGATATGAATCATCTCTTTGTCTAGTGTATCCATGCTCTATATGCTACTTGAATATTACTCACTTAGTAGCCATCTCAGTTATTAGATCAACTGTCTTGCTATAGCAGTGCTTATGTTTAAGGAACCTTTATTTAACTTAATAATGGCCCCAAACTGCAAGGATAGTGATGCTGATAATTTGGATATGCCAAAAAGAAGCCAGAAAGTGTCTCCTTTGGGTGAAGGGATGAAAGTTCTCAATTTAAGGAAAGAAAAAAACCATATGCTGAGGTTGCTAAGAGCTATAGTAAGAATGAATCTTCTATGCAAGCAACTGTGAAAAAGAAGGAAAAGGAAATTTGTGCCTTTGAATTTTTGATGTTGCACTTCAAACTGCAAAAGTTATATATGCATAGTGCATGATAAGTGCTTAGTTAAGACGGAAAAGCAATTAAACGTGTGGGTGGAAGGCATGAACAGAAATATATTCTGATTGACAACAATGGACGTTCAGTACTTTCCACAGCTTCAGACATCTACTGGGGATATTAGAACCTATCTCCCATGAATAAGGGATGACTACTTTGATATTATTATCAAGGACCAAATAATTAAATGTGTTACTGGTGTCATGATAGACAAAAATATGAATGGAACAGAATAAAGAGTATAAAAATAGACTCGCATTACGGTCAACTGATTTTAAACAAAGATGAAAGGCAATTCAATGGAGAAAGCTTAGCATTTTCAACAAATGATGTTAGAACAAATGGATATCCAGAAGCAAAAAAAAAAAAAAAGAACTTCAATCCATAGCTTGCCACATATACAAAATAAATCATAGACCTACATACAAAACTTAAAAGTGCAAAATTTCCAGATGATAACACAGGCAAAACTCTAACTTTGCATCAGGCAAAGATTTTTTAAAGATATAACATGAAAAGCACAATCCTCTTTAAAAAAGGTAGACTTTACTTATAGGTAGAATAAATCATAGTATTTCTGTGTTAAGAGGAAAGAATGGCTGGTCACAGTGGCTCATGCTTATAATCCCAGAGTTTTGGAAGGCCAAGGTGGGAGGATTACTTGAGTCCAGAAGTTCAAGGTCAGCCTGGGCAACATATTGAGACCCCGTTTCTATAAAATAAAAAATAAAAGTAGCCAGTTATGGTTGCACATGCCTATAATCCCAGCTCCCTAGAAAGCTGAGGTGGAAAGATTGCTTGAGCCTGGGAGGTCAAGGCTGCAATGAGGACAGATGACTGTGCCACTGCACTCCAGCCTAGATGCCAGAGCAAGATCCTAAAAGAAAAAAAAAGGAGGAAAAGCTGACATACTCCTTGATTTTCTGTGAGTTCTCAACCATTGTTCAACTGTTAATTTAATGTATAAATTAGCAATAACAAAGAAAATAGAAACTATGTGACAACGGCAAGTAAGACATGTCAACAGAATGTAAGAAAATGAAAAGCAGGTAAGTGGTAACTAATCAGCACACAAGGAAAAGTTAAAACCTAAGTGTCCTGCAAAAGGGAGGTCAAGATTTATGAGGTCAGATGACTCTGGTAAAGCTCAGGAGACCAAGGCAGGTAGATCATTTGAGCTCAGGAGTTCAAGATCAGCCTAGCCAACACAGTGAAACTCCATCTGCACTAAAAATACAAAACTTAGCCAGGTGTAGTAGTACAGACCTGTAATCCCAGCTACTCATGAGGCTGAGATACAAGAATCACCTGAACCCAGGAGGCAGCAGTTGTAGTGAGCTAACATTGCACCACTGTACTCCAGCCTGGGCAAGAAAGTGAGACTGCATCTCAAAAAAAAAAAAAAGAAAGGAAGAAAGAAAAGAAAACAAGAGGTATAAACGAAGTAGAAAGCCTTTGGACTCAGAGACACCAGGTAGCTTACCAAAAACAAGAATTAAATAAAATGTGACTCTTAAAATGCCAAAAGTACTTTTCCTATCAATTTCCCTATCTATTCCCATTAACATAATAGCAGGCTTATACCCACAGACGAAACTGCCAAATAAAAAAAAGGATATCCAATTAAATTTGAATTTCAGATAAGTAACAAATAATTTTTAATATATGTTCATCCAAAATACTACATGCAAATTCAGATGATGTCCTGTATTGTTTGTGGCCATCTCTGGCAGCTCTACCTTCAGACTAGATACTGGCCCAGAAAGGAAGTTAAATATATTAACATTAGTGGACTTAACAAAATCACAAATCTTTACTTGATCAAACACACTATATACACAGGCTCCACAGGTAACAGAGTTTTCCTCTAAAATTTACTCAAATCCTAAGACCCAAAAGTGAAAGAAGATTAATTTTTTTTTAACATTCTAAAGTTAAAAAGATTTATTTTTAACTTTGAATAAATATAGTGAAATATGATATTTAAATAAGACATTGGAAGTAACAGAGTAAGAATCCAAGAACTATTAAGAGTTTAACATTTCTTCTTCAGTGTTTTCAAAGAACAATTAACAGTACAATTCTGGCCCTTATTTTTATATGACAGAATAATCTTGGATTTAAAAAATACATTATTCATCCAATGGATGTTTTAAGAGTGACTAACTCAACAATATACTAATATTTTTGTACTGAAATGATAGCAAATAACAGCTACATGCTAAAATATTCCATATGATTCACAACACTAATGATTCACAGAAGAATTCAGGGAGTGGTTTATAACTAAAGTTTGTTCTAAAGGGAAAAATAGCAGGGTTCAAATGACCCAAAGCCAGAAGAGTTAATAAAAGAAACCAAATTTGTAACAATGGTTCTCAAACCTGACCCATCAAGTCAGAATATCAGAGAGGTACAGCTCCCCAATTTTTTGTTCTGTTTTTTTGAGACAGGGTCTCACTGTCACCCACGGCTCACTGCAGCCTTGATCTAACAGGCTCAAACAATCCTCCCACCTCAACCTCCCAAGGAGCTAGGATGACAGTCACATGCTACCATGCCCAGCTAATTTTCATATTTTTTGTACAGACAGGGTTTCACCACTTTCCCCAGGCTGGTCTCAAACTCCTAGGCTAAAGTGATGCTCCCGCCTCAGCCTTCCAAAGTGCTAGGATTACAGGCATGAGCCACCATGCCCAGCCACTCCAAAATGTATAATTTTGAAAAACTTCTCCATGAGATTCTCATACTCTGTAAAATTGTGGAATCACTGCTTAAGAATGCTGACTTGAGTATGATCATTCAACAGTATGAGCTATTGCATTTTAAGGACAATTATAATGCTATAAATAGCAAATAATGAAATTATTCTTCTTACCTTGGATACATTGCTGACATAATTCATTTGGACAGTACTTTCCTTATCAACTTGATTACAAAGGTTCTGTAAAGTAGATGCATATTCTTTATCACTTTTTATTCTCAGGGCCATAAATTTCTTTACTGTTTCCAGTAACCGTAATTCCCAGTCTTGCAATTTTAACACTGCTTCATGTGAATTCTTCAGGTCACTCCCAAATCCCATTTTGTAAGGCACTGGTTATCCTCCACACTGCACAAGTGAGCCTTCTAATCAGCACATTATCTGTGTATGTAAACAAAAGAGAAAAACTCTTAAATAAAAAGGAAATTAGTCTTCAAAAAAAAAAGTTATGATAGATTCTTCTTTGAGGTAAAAAAAAAAAAAAAAAAAAATGACGACTGAAGACTTTCTTCCAAAGATCAGAAATAAGATGAAGAGGTCCACTCTATTGTTGGCTTCAATATTACACCAGAGGTCTTAGCCAATACAATGAAATAAATGAAATAAAAGGGGCATTCAGATGGGATAGAAAGAAGTAAAACAATCTTAATTTGCAAATTACATCATCTTGTATGTAGAAAATCCTATGTAATGCAACAAAAACTATTAAAATAAATGACTAGAAGCCTCTACAAATTGTGCCCCCCTGCCAGCAGGAACACCAAATTTAACAACTATTTACACACACAAAAATCACCTTCATAAGAACCAAAAATCAGGTGAGCAATCACAGTACCCAGTTTTAACTTCCTATCACTGCAAGAGGTACTGAAAAGTGTAGAAAACACAGTCTTGAATCATCAAGACCAGTCCTTTCCCATCCCCCGGCAGTGGCCACATGGTACACAGAGTATGCTTGGAGGAGAAAGAAAGCACTGTGATTGCGGTACTTTGCAGTAAACTCACTGCTGCCCTGTCACAGCAGAAAGCAAAACCAGGATGAACTCAGCCAATGTCCACCCAGGAAGGGAGCATTTAGACCAGTCACAGCCAGAGGGGAATTGCCCATTCCAGCAGTCAGAACTTGAGTTTCAGCAACCTAGAGAGACATGAAAGAGGGAGGCTACAGGAGTGCCTGCAACACCCCTTCTGCACCCCAGCCAGGACAGCTTGCAGCAACAAAAGTGACTCCATCCTTCTGCTTGAGGAGAGGAGACAAACGGTAAAGAGAACATTGTCTTGCCTCTTGGATACCAGCTCAGCCACAGTAGGATAGAGCACTGGGCAGTCATTAGACCCCTATTATAGGCCCTACCTCCTGAATGACATTTCTAAACACAACCTGGGCCAAAAAAAAAAAAAACCCACTGCCTTGAAAGGGAGGACCCAGTCCTGGCAGGCTTCATCACCTGCTGACTTAATAGCCTATGGTCCCTGAATAACCAGCAGTGATACCCAGGTAGTACGCTGTGGGCCCTGGGTCAGATTCAGACATGCTAACCTCAGGTGAGACCTAGCACATTTCCAGTTGTAGTGGTGGCTGTGGGGAGAGACTCCTTCTGCTTGAGAAAAACAAAGAGAAAGTTAAGGGGACTTTGTCTCACACCTTAGGTATCATCTCAAACACAGTGGGGTAGAGCACCAAGCACATTCTTACAGCTTCCAATGCCAGGTCTTGCCTCTTGGATGGCACTTCTAGACCTGCTGCGGGCCAGAGAGGAGCCCACTGCCCTGCAGGGTAAGTCCCAGGCCTGGCAGCATTCACCACAATCTGACTGAAGGAAACTTGGGCCTTCCGCCAACATCAGCAGTAGCCCGGCAGTCCTTCCTGTGGGCCTGTGGTAGTGGTGGCCAGGGAGAGAGGCTCTTTACCTGTGGAAAGGAGAGGGAAGAGCGGGAAAGACTTTGTCTCGTGGCTTGAGTGCCAGTTTAGCCGTAGAATAGGGCACTAGGTAGATTTCTAAGGTTTTGACTCCACTCCTTGTTTAACAGACATCTTTGGACCCACTTAGAGCCCTTGAGGAAAGGACACAAGCTTGGCTGGCTTCACCACCTGCTGATGATAAAGCTCAGGTGACTTGAGCAAACAGGCAGGAGTCAGGTAGCAATTACAGTGGGTCTTGGGCATGACCCAGTGCTGTGCTGGCTTCAGGTCTCACCCAGTGCAGTTCCAGTACTGGTAGCAACATGGTGACTGTGTCACCCCACCCCCTGCTCCAGGTGACTCAAAACAGAGAGAGACCCCATTTGTTTGGGAGAAAGGAATGAAAGGGAACAAGAGTTTTTGCCTGGTAATGTAGAGAATGCTTCCAGATCTTATCCAAGACCATAAAGGCAGTGCCCCTACAAGTCTGCATAAATCATAGTGTTACTGGGCTTGAAGTGGCCCCTAATACGGATGCAGCTTGGATCACAACACCCAAGTACCTTGTATTACCTGGAAAGCCTTCCCAAGGATGACAGGTACAAACAAAGCACAGAAGTGAAGGCTACAATAAATACCTAACTCTTGAATGTACAGACTCTGTGGAACATCCACAGGATTCCAAACCATCCAGGAAAACAGGACCTCCATACACAAACTAAATTAAGGCACCAGGAACCAATCCTGGCCTGAAAGATAAGGGACCTTTAACACAGAGAACTCAAAATAGCTGAAGAAACTCAGAAAAATTCAAGATAACAGAGAGACCGAATTTAGAAATCTATCTAGATCAACTTAACAAGGAGATTGAAATCAATAAAAAGAATGAAGCACAAATTCTAGAGCAGAAAAATGCAACTGACATACTGAAGAATGCATCAGTGTCTCTTAATATCAGAATCGACGAAGCAAAAGAAAGAATTAGTGAGCTTGAAGATAGGCTATTTAAAAATAGTCAGAGGGAACAACAACAACAAAAAGAATAAAAGAGAATAAACCATGCCTACAAGAACTAGAAAATAGCCTCAAAAGGGGAAATTTTTTTCTTTTTTTCCAGATAGGGTCTCCCTCTGTTGCCCAGGCTGGAGTACAGTGGCACAAAAAATAGTCAGAGGGAGCAATAACAAAAAAAGAATGAAAGAGAATAAACTATGCCTACAAGAACTAGAAAATAGCCTCAAAAGGGGAAAGCTTTTCTTTTTTTCCAGACAGAGTCTCCCTCTGTCACCCAGGCTACAGTATAGTGGCACAATCAGAGCTTACTGCAGCCTCAACCTCCTGGGCTCAAGAGATCCTCCTGTCTCAGCCTCCTGAGTAGCTGGGACTATAAGCATGTGTCACCATGCCCAGCTAATTTTAATTTTTTTTGTAAAGAAGGGGTCACACTTTATTGCCCAGGCTGCTGTCAAACTCCTACGTGCAAGCAATCTTCCCATCTTGGCCTTCTGAAGTACTGGGATTACAGGCATGAGCCACCATGCCCAGGCATAAACGGGCAAATGTAAGAGTAATTAAGAATTAAAAAGGAGGTACAGAAAGAGATAAGAGTAGAAAGTTTATTCAAAGAGATAATAACAGAGATTTTTCCAAACCTGGAGAAAGATATAAATATTCATGTACAAGAAGGTTTTGAACAACAAGCAGATTTAACCTAAAGACTACCTCAAGGCATTTAATAATCGAACTCCCAAAGGTCAAGAATAAAGACAGGATCCTAAAAGCAGCAAGAGAAAAGAAACAAATAACATCCAATGGAGATCCCATATGTGTGGCAGCAGCCTTTTCAGTGGAAATCTTACACGGCAGGAGAGAGTAGCATGAAATATTTAAAGTGCTGAAGGGAAAAAAAAACAAAAAACAAAAAAAAACGTCTACCCTAGAATAGCATGTCTGGTGAAAATATCCTTTAAGCATAAAGGAGAAATAAAGATATTCCCAGACACACAAAAGCTGAAGGATTTCATCAACACCACACTTGTCCTATAAGAAATGTTAAGCGGCGGGCAAGCACAGTGACTCACACCTGTAATCCCAGCACTTTGGGAGGCCAAGGTGGGTGGAACACCTGAGGTCAGGAGCTCGAGACCAGCCTGGTCAACATGGCGAAATCCCATCTCTACTAAAAATACAAAAATCAGCCGGGCATGGTGGTTGGCACCTGTAATCCCAGCTACTTGGGAGGCTGAGACAGAAGAATTGCTTGAACCCAGGAGGCAGAGGTTGCAGTAAGCCAAGATTGCGCCATTGTACTCCAGCCTGGGCAACAAGAGTGAAACTCAAGAAAGAAAAAAAAGGGAGCCGGGCACAGTGGCTCACACTTGTAATCCCAGCACTTTGGGAGGCTGAGGCAGGTGGATCGCCTGAGGTCAGAAGTTCAAGACCAGCTTGGCCAACATGGTGAAACCCCATCTCTACTAAAAACACAAAAAATTAGCTGGGCATGGTGGTGGGCACATGTAATCCCAGCTACTAGGGAAGCTGAGGCAGGAGAATCACTTGAACCCAGGAGGTGGAGGTTGCAGGGAGCTGAAATCACGCCATTGCACTCCAGCCTGGGCAACGAGAGTGAAACTCCGTCTCAAAAAAAAAAAGAAAAGAAAAGAAAAAAAAAGGAAATGCTAAGGGGGATTAATCAACCAGAAAGAAAAGGACATTAATGAGCAATAACAAATCATCTGAAGGTACAAAACTCACTGGTAAAATTAAGTACACAAACAAAGCATATTATCACATTATAATAATAATGTATAACTGTGGTGTATAAACTACTCTGGTTTTAAGAAAAAAGACAAGATGAACCAATCAAAAATAATAACTACAACTTTTCAAGACACAGTACAACGAGTTATGAATAGAAACAACAATAAGTTAAAAAGCGGAAGGGGTGTCAAAGTTAAAGTACAGAGTTTTTTTCATTAGTTTTCTTTTTGCTTGTTTGTTTACACAATCATGTTAACTTGTCATTAGTTTAAAATAATGGGTTATAAAATAGTATTTGCAAGCTTCATGGTAATCTCAAATCAAAAAACATACAATGAATACAAAAAAAGTAAAATTAAGTCACACCACCAAAGAAAATTACCTTCCCTAAAAGAAAGACAGGAAGACAGGAAAGGAAAAAGACCAGAAAACAAAGAGTAAGGATGTAGAAAAGAGAGAACCCTGAAACACTGCTGATGGTGGGAATGTGAATTAGTACAACCACTACTATGGACAACAGTTTGGAGATTCCTCAAAACACTAAAAACTGAGCTACCATATAATCCAGCAATCCTGCTGCTGGGTATCTAACCTCCCATCCCCCAAAAAAAACAAAAAACAAAACAAAACAAAAAAAAACGGAAATCTGTACACCAAAGAGATATCTGCACTCTTATGTTTATTGCACCACTGTTTACAATAGCCAATATTTGGAAGCAACCTAAGTGTCCATCAACAGATGAATGAATAAAGAGATGTGGTACAAAGAGTGAGATCTTGTTATCTGCAACAACATGGATAGAACTGGTGGTCATTATATTAAGTGAAATAAGCCAGACACAGAAAGACAAACTTGAACTCATAGAGACAGAGAGTAGAAGGATGGTTACAATAGGCTATAAAGGGTAGTGGGAAGCAGGGGGAAAGTTGGGATGGTTAATGGGTACAAAAAATATATAAAGAATAGGACCTAGTACCTGATAGCACAACAGGGTGACTGTAGTCAATAATAATTTAATTGTACATTATCAAATAACTAAAGCTGTATAATTGAATTGTTTGTAACACAAAGAATAAATGCTTGAGGTGATGGATACCCCCATTTACCCTGATGTGATTATTACATACTGCATGTCTGTATCAAAATATTTCATGTACCCTGTAAATAGATATACCTACTATATATTCACAAAAATTAAAATATAAACAAATAAAAAACAGTTAAGTAATATTACAGGGTACAAGGTCAATATACAAAAATAAATTATATTTCTATATACCATCATTGAACAATCCAAAAATGAAATGAGAAAACAATTCTATTTACAAAAGCACCAAAAAAGAATAAAATACTTAGGAATAAATTTTACCAAGAAAAGCAAAACCTGTATGCTTAAAACTATAAGACACTGTTGAAAGTAATTTTAGGGCCAGGTGCAGTGGGTCAAACCTATCATCCCAGCACTTTGGAAGGCTGAGGCAGGCGGATCACCTGAGGTCTGGAGTTTGAGACCAGCCTGACCAACCTGGAGAAACCCCGTCTCTACTAAAAATACAAAATTAGCCATGCGTGGTGGTACATGCCTGTAATTCCAGCTACTCAGGAGGCTGAGGCAGGAGAATCGCTTAAACCAGGAAGTGGAGGTTGCAGTGAGCCAGGATCATACCCACTGCACTCCAGCCTGGGCAACAAGGGCAAAACTCCATCTCAAAAAAGAAAGTAATTTCTAAAGACCTAAGTAAATTGATATATTCACATTCACAGATCAAAAGATTTAATATTGTTAAGAAAGAGCCTCCAATTTGATCAAGAAATATAACATAATCCATATTAATATCTCAGATTTCTTACAGAAATTGACAAGCTATCCTAAAATCTATATAGAAAAGGGAGCCAAAATAACACACAATAACTTGAAAAGAGGCACAAAATTGGAAGATTCACACTTTCTGATTTCAAACCTACTAAAAAGCTACAGTGATCAAGACACTATGGTAATGGCATATGGACAAACAGAAATCAATGGAATAGACTAGAGGGGCCAAATATAAATCTTCACATTTATGGTAAAGTGATTTTCTACAAGGGTACCAAGAAAAGTCTTTTCAACAACTGGTTCTGGGACAACTGAATTTCCACATGCAAAACAATGAAGCAGGATGTCTTCCTTAGATCGCACACAAAACATTAACTGTTAATGGATGATACACCTAAATATCAGAGCTAAAACTACAAAACTCTCAGAACAACACATACAAGTAAATTTTTGTGACCTTGGCTTCGGCAATGGTTTCTTAGATACAACAACAAAAGCACAAATGACAAAAATAAAAAACATTACTTGGATTTCATCAAAATTTAAAACTTCCATGCTTCAAAAGACACCATCAAGAAGGTGAAAAGACAACCGACAGAATGGGAGAAAATATTTACAAATCATATATATATATGATAAGGAACTTCTGGATGGAGGACATAAAGAATTTTTACAACTCAATAATAAGAAAAACCAACAAAAGAAATGGACAAAGGATTTGAATGGACAATTCTCTAAGAAAAATGTAGAAATGTCCAATAGGCTCATGAAAAGATGTTCAATATCATTAGCTATCAGGAAAATTCAAATCAGAACTATAATGAGATAACTATTTCACACCACTAGAATGTCTCTAATCAAAAAAGACAGACAAATAGTTTAGCACTGAAGAGAACGGAATCTTCGTCCCTTGCTAGCTGAAACATTAAATGGTGCAACCACTGTGGAAAAGAGTTTGGCAGTTCCTCAAAAGGTAAAACATAGAGTTAGCATATGACCCAGAAATTCACCTCCCAGGTATATACACGACAGAAATGAAAACATATGTCTATGCAAAAACTTGCATATGAATGTTTGAAGCAACATTATTCACATTAGCTACAAAGTAGAACGAACCCAAATATACATCAACAGGTGAACAGACAAATAAAATGGGATAACATTCATACAATGGAATATTACTTGGCAATAAAAGGAAGTATTGATACAAGCTACAACATGCATGAACCTTGAAAATGTTTTACTACTTCAAATAAACCAGACCCAAAAGATCACACGGTATGATTTCATTAATATGAAATTCTCAAAATAGGCAAATCTATAAAGTAGATTACTGGTTGACCAGGGCTGGCAAATGTGGGGTGAAATTAGGAATGACCATTAGTGGGTACTGGATTTCTTTTTGTGGTGATGAAAATCATTGATTGTAGTAGTGCCTGCATAACTGTAAATGTACTAAAAACAATTAAATTGTACAGTTTCAATGGCTGAATTCTTTGGTTGTAAATATAGCTCAAAAAAGTTGTTTAAAAAATTACTACAGCATAACTTATAATCATCTAAAGATCAGTTGGCATAAGCTTCCTCAAAATACCCTGTTTATTATAAATCCTGAAAATGATGGTAGAATTTATTTTGCCCACCCCCCACCATTTCCTAGAATTTCAGGCAGTAAAATCTTTCAGAGTCAGTGAGAAGAAATGAAAAAAAAAAAAAAAAAAACACCTTTTATTTTTCATTCTAGTTCATCCATACCAGAGGTGAATTTAATTCAGCTGATATCCTCTAAGCTACACAGAAAAGCAAGGGCTTTGGCTCTCTAACTTCAATAACCTTATTTAAAGACATGGTAAAAATCAGGATTTTCCAAATAGAGAAAAAAAATCACATATGTATATGTATGTAAGAGAGTGTGTGTGTGTATGCATATATGTACACATACAGTTCTTTAAGATGGGATCCTCCTGTGTTGTCCAGGCTGGAGTGCAGTGGCTATTCACAGGCACAATAATAGCACATTGCCGCCTCAAACTCTTGGCCTCAAGCAATCCTCCCACCTCGGCCTTCCAAGTAGCTGAAACTACAGGCACAAGCCATTGCACCCAACGAATACTTTACATTTTTTAAAAAAACTGTATCTGATATTGTGGTTCATTTTATTCTGCAACTTGGAAAAATATCACTTCTGCTACTAAATGCATTGTGATAACAATGTTTACCTTTCTCTCATCAAAAATTCCTGCTGGTGGGCCAGATGTGGTGCTTCACACCTGTAATCCCAGCACTTTGGGAGGCTGAGGCAAGTGGATCACTTGAGGTCAGGAGCTCAAGACCAGCCTGTCCAACATGGCAAAACCCCATCTCTACTAAAAATACAAAAATTGGCTGGGTATGGTGGCACACACCTGTAGTCCTAGCTACTTGGGAGTCTGAGACATAAGACTCACTTGAACCTGGGAAGTGGAGGTTGCAGTGAGCCAAGATTGTGCCACTACACTCCAGCTAGGGCAACAAAATGAGACACTGTCTTTAAAAAAAAAAAAAAAGAAGAAGAAGAAGAAGAAAAAGAAAATTCCTGTTGGTAGATATTTCAGATATCTCCTAGGTTTTTGTTGTTGTATTGCAAATACTACTGCAAGTTAATTAAAGCTGGAATCACCCAGAAAATTTCTTAGAAATGGCAAGATATGAAATAGAACTGAAATAATGACCATGATTTAGACTATAAAAAGTCAAACGGGAAATGCATTTCAGGAAATAGGAAAGCATGGGGCCAAAAAAAAAAAAAGTGAGTATGAAATACAGTTAAAATAGCAAATGTCTCCAAAATTAAACTCTATGTGACAAGTAGTGGGAGACGACATGCCAATTTATCTTCTGCTAGTCCGCTGCTCAAGAAACTAATAAAGCCCAAACTCCTTAAATTAATTTTTGTTAACACAAGATTACAATTTTTGAAAACCAAGATCATGAACACAATAGTTTAAAAAGATTAATTTGTTGGTGCTAGTTGCACAAGTATGTTCAGTTTGTGAAAAGTCATCAAGCTGAGCACTTATGATTTGTATACTTTTCTGTGTGTATGTTATAGTTCAATTAAAAGAAGGACAAAGAGACATAAAGACAGATTTTGATTTGGCAGCTAATAAGACAGAAGAAGCCATTACAGCAATATAGCTTGAGAAATGAAGATCTAGAATTGACAATGTCAATGAGAATTAAAATGGAAGATTCTTGACCTAGTGAATGGATTTAGTGAACAAAAAAGAGACAATTCAATGAAATTTTTAAGGCTTTAGAAATAAATAATCATGACAGTATCAATAGAAATGAAAGAACAAGAATATGGAGCTACTTCAAGTAAACTATAAACATTTCAGCTGGAAATTTTACCTTTAGGTAAAATATTAAAGTTAAAAATCCAAACTTGAGAGTCAATTACTTAAAGGTGACAGATGAAACCAACACACTGAATGTTGACAGAAAAGCAGAGAGTGAAGGATAAAATCCATGAGAACCTGTCAATCCAAGATTGAAAGGAGGAGAAACCAACCAAAGGATAGAAATTAAGTAAGCAAAAAGATAACAGGGGCCTGGAAGAGTCACAGGTGTCAGGAGGGAAAAAAAAAAAGAAAAAAAGGTATTAATGTCGAGGGTGTCGTTCTGCCAGCCAGAAACCTCCGTGACCAGTGGTGCCTCTGCTTGGGTTTTGCTTGTGCCTGCTGAAGTCATTCCATCCACTCAGCCTGGCAGGCTGCACTGGCTAACACTACTGGCCTGGATCCCACACCTGCCAAGGGTGAGACAGGCGCGGAGCAGCAAGGGGTGTGTGAGTGAGCAAGTGTGGGATCTGTCCACTACACACAGCCAGGCACACCAGCTGCGGCAGGACAGGCAGCTCCAGGCACCAGCACACGTGCTGGCTCTGTTCAAGGCTGCAGTTGGACCAGACATACCACACGTAGCTTCAGTAGCATCTGGACAGGGGGAACACAATGGCACCAGAAAGCTCAGAGACACCAGGAACCACAGAGTCCCAAAGAGGGTGTTATAGGGTGTCACAGCCCTGGCTCAGGGAGTCCCAAGGTCTGGGCTCCCAGAAGGGCCACAGATCTTCTCTCTCTCTCGTCGCACGCAACGTGGCAACCGGAGGGCATGTTTCCACTGTGTTTGTGTTACAGCTCTTTTAGCCCACCATTCGGTGGGTCCCAAGCACTTGTCCCATGTCCAGAAAGAATGAGGTATGCAGACAACTGGAGGATGAGCAAGGCAGAGAGGAGCGTCACTGAGCGAAAGAATAGCTCTCAGGAGATCCGAAGTGGGTAGGTCCTTTCTGCAGGCAGGTTATCCCAGTGTCTGTTGAATTCAGAAGGGAGGTAGCTCCGTTCCGCAAGCAGGTCATCCGGATGAATGTGTGTCTAGCTGAGCCTGGATTTTATGTGCTCAGAATCAGGGAACTGCATACTGATTCATCCATGGGCAGCCACGGTGCGCCTGGAAAAAGCACCATCAAATTTGCCAAACGGTCATCAATGAAGTTCTCACTCTGGGCCACGGACTTCACCTGGAACTGGCAGCCCAGCCCGCAGGCTTCAGGTCATCCCTGGCCTGAGGTAAGGTTTCACCAGGGGCCCACCCCTTTCTGCCTAGGAACCTGTCTGCCTTTAACATGCCATCCACGGCACCCAAACTGACTGTGCCAAGAGGTGTCTATAGGCCAGTGCCAAGCTGCCTTCAGCCCCTGCAGCCCCTCCTCCCATCTTTATTGTTACCCAAAGTCCAGAGGGGACCACGATGGCAAGGGGCTGGCAGGTCAGCACCACTCTGAGCACACACATACCCGGCCGGGTTGCAAAAGTGTCTGGGCTTGGCCACAACTTTGCTTCCCCCTGGAGCAGGCGCCAGGAGCAGGGAGAGGCCAGGAGCAGGGAGAGGCCAGGAGCGAGAGCAGGCACTTTCAAACCTGCAGGGGCAGGGGGCTTCCTGGGACCCAAGCCGCAACTGGGCAGCTGCAGCTGCACCCAGGAGCACAAAGCTCCCGCCTGTTCCCAGCCCCTGCCGGCTCTGCAGAGTGCAGAGCCCTGGCCACACCTCCCCAGCCACAGCTGGCGTCTCCACAGTAGCTGCTCCAGACAGGCTGCCACCACCATCATTAGCAATGTCAAAAGTCAGAGGAAGATGTAAAAACTGCAAAAATCTCATCACCAAGCAGTACTTCAAAAGTTCCTACTAATAATGGAAAAAAAAATAGTGTTTAAGAAAAAACAAAAATTTGGCCGGGCGCGGTGGCTCACGCCTGTAATCCCAGCACTTTGGGAGGCCGAGTGGGTGGATCACAAGGTCAGGAGATCGAGACCATCCTGGCTAACACGGTGAAACCTCATCTCCACTAAACATACAAAAATTAGCCGGGCATGGTAGCGGGCGCCTATAGTCCCAGCTGCTTGGGAGGCTGAGACAGGAGAATTACGTGAACCCGGAAGGCAGAGCTTGCAGTGAGCCCAGATCACCACTGCACTCCAGCCTGGGCGACAGAGCGAGATTCCGTCCCAAAAGAAAAAACAAAAACCAAAAATTTAAACATATCACCAACAAATAAAGAAGTACAACCTTATTCCATAAGTTTCACAGCATGGTTTTAGTGAGTCCAGTACTACCCCAACCAGTCCAAAAGATATTCTGGCAAAGAAAAGTTAACAAAATCCTGAGATTTCACACTGGATATTCCAATATGAAAAGAAGCAGGCAGAGAATGAATAGACCAAACTAGGGAAAGTCAAGAAAATATCTAAAAATATCTAAAGAGAAAAGTCCCTCTGTATCAGCATAGGGCTTTAGAAAACATAGGGAGGACAGCACTGGCTTACAATTTTCCAGAGCTCTGTGACGAACTGGTGAATGAAATTTAAGTCCAGGCATATAGGATGTTTAAGGAACTCTTTAAAAGTGAGTAAATCTCAGGGCCTCCAACAAAGCCAAACTCAACCCCAGCCAGTATCTCTCCACTCATTTACCTCCACACTCACATGCCACAGAAACTGAAATTAGAAGGAAAACCCAGCTTGTGGTCCAGACAAGATAGCACAGACCATTTTTCCCAGTTAATCCCCAATAAGCACAAATATAAACAAATAATACAAGGGACAACTAAAGAACTCTGGAAGGTGGAAAGATGAAGGTAAACTCCTTTGAAACCCTACAACTAGAAGAACAGCACAGAGGCAGGATGTCTTACGCCTACCTCACCCAAGTGAAGAAAGCCACCCAGACCTGGTTTTTCCCAGGCACAGCCTAGTAGCAGAAGGCAGCCCATGTAGGCCAATTCCTCCCAGAATAGAACAGGTGTCCCTCTGACAAATATCAAGGAAGCCAGACACCACCAGCAAGAGAGATTAATCAGGAACCTCAACAAAAACAAATAGCCAGGGGAAACACTCTCCTTCACCATGAGGCCTGAGACTCCCCTCCTTTTTTTTTTCCAGTTTGCTCGTTTTTTAATTTCTAAAGCTCCGTCATAAACTTCTAGCAGGTGCCCATGTCACCTGCCACACTCACACCAGGTTGTCTGTGTAGCCAGCAAACAAAGAACAGACCAGGCCAGGGAGGTACACTGGGGCAGTTCTGCCTTGCTGCCAGTACTGATAACTTCTTGCTTCAGTTCATCTACGATGATAAGTCCCAGATCTTGATGCCGGGGCCCACGACAACACAGAGCCAGTAGCAGTTGGTACTGAAGCATAGGGTGTTGATAATGCCCTCACTATCTAGCATATAAAGGTGTTTGTCTTCATTGAGATCCCATAGCATGGCCTGGCCATCCTTGCCTCCAGATGCACAGAGGGATCCATCTGGAGAGACAGTCACAGTGTTCAGATAACCTGTGTGGCCAATGTGGTTGGTCTTCAGCTTGCAGTTAGCCAGATTCCATACCTTGAGCAGCTTGTCCCAGCTACAGGAGACAGTGATAGGGTTGCTGCTGTTAGGCAAGAAGCGAACACAAGACACCCACTCTGTGACTCTCATACTAGACAGTGTATCTGCACATACCCAGGTGTTGGGAACAGGCCCCCAAATCTGGCCATAAACTGGCCCCAAAACTGGCCATAAACAAAATCTCTGCAGCACTGTGATGTGTTCATGGTGGCCACAATGCCCTGGAAGGCTGTCGGTTTACTGGAATGAGTGCAAGGAATGCCTGGCCCACCCAGGATGGAAAACCGCTTCAGGTGTTCCTAAGCCACAAACAATAGCACGAGCGATCTGTGCCTTAGGGACTTGTTCCTGCTGCAGATGACTAGCCAGAGCCCATCCCTTTGTTTCAGCCCATTCCTTTGTTTCCCATAAGGAATACTTTTAGTAAATCTATAATCTATAGAAACAATGCTTATCACTGGCTTGCTGTCAATAAATATGTGGGTAAATCTCTGTTCGGGGCTCTCAGCTGTGAAGGCTGTGAGACCCCTGATTTCCCACTCCACATGCTATATTTCTGTGTGTGTGTCTTTAATTCCTCTAGCGCCACTGGGTTAGGGTCTCCACGACCGAGTTGGTCTCGGCACCCAGGGTATTCTATAACTTGATGGTTTTATCTCATGAGCCACAGGCAATCTGCTGGTTGTTAGGGGAGGCCACATTCGGCATGTCCTTGTATGGCCGACAAACTGTCTCATGGTAATGCCCATTGTGAAATCCCAGAGGCACGGGGTTCCATCCAAGGAGCCTGACAGGACAATGTGACCATCTGAGGAGATGACCAAGTCACTAAGAAAGTGGGAGTGACCACACATAGCATGTTGTGGGATGCCATAGTTGGTATCTTCCCTGCTCAGTTTCTACATAATGATGCTCTTGTCTTGAGAGGTGGACAGGATCATGTCCAGGAACTGTGGAGTAGCAGTGATCTGGGTTACCCAGCAGTTGGGGCCCTGAGGGTGCCACAAAGGGTCATCTGCTCAGTCACAGTGATGGCAATTCGAGATTCCTCTTTTCCATCAAGAGAAACAAAGGCAGGCACGAAGAACCAGAAGAGAGGGGGCCTGCTCAGGAACTTCTGTCTCCACAAGCAGCCCGGTCAAGAACCTTGGTCTTCACAGGTCTGAGGATCTCCTTCTCTATCCAGAGACATCAGAACAGGCAGTCGGAACTGGCAAGCAAAACCCAGTTTTGCTAGCTATCCAATCTCAGGAAGCCTCTTGTTCTTCACAGGTCCAAGACTCTCCTCCCCTGTCCAGAGACATCAGGGTAGCAGGGAGCATGGTAAGGAAATCCCAGCCCATCCCTTCCCCAGCAATAGATATACACTAACTCAGCATAAGAATGAATCTCCTACTCCCTCAGGCAGCACCACCAGAGATCAGTGAGAGCCCTAGTGCCACCAGATACAAGAAGCCAACCAAAACAACAGTGCAGACTCAAAATTAAACTATCATTGGAACCACAACCCACAAAAATATAAGCTAAGACCTGCATGATAAACCTAAACAGGATGATTGCTTGTGAAAATAAAAGGTTGAACTAGTCCTCAGAATCTCCTAACATATTAGACAAAATATTTAAGTTTCAAACAGAAATCACCTGTCACACCAAAAACCAAGAAAAACTATAACTTGAATGAGAAAAGACAATCAACCAATGCAAACACCTAGATGAATCAGCTGTTGAAATTATCTGACAAGAATTGTAAAACAACTATCATAAAAACGCTTCGACAATCATTTATAAATTCTCTTAAAACAAATGTAAAAATAGAAGATCTAAGCAAGGAAATACAGTTATAAAAGCAACCAGATGAAAATTATGTAACTAAGAAATGCAATAACAAAAGACAAGCTAGATAGGCTCAGTAGCAGAGTGAAGATGACACAGGATACAATCAACGAGCTTATGGACAGAACAACAGAATTCACCCAATCCAAACAACCCAGAAAAAAATAGACAGAAAAAATTAAGAAAGCCTCACAGACCTGTGGGACAACAACAAAAGATCCAACATTTGTATCATCAGAGTGCAAGGAGAAGAGAAAGAGAGCCAGACTGAAAGATAATTCAAAGAAACATGGTCCAGCCTGCTGTATAGCTACAGAAATCAAGACAGTGTGCTATTTATTAGTCGAAGACAGACAACAGATCAATGAAACAGAGAATCCAGAAATAACCAACACAAATATGTTCAACTGATTTTTGACAAAGGGCTAATAGTAATCCAACAGAAGAAGAATAGCCTTTTCAACAAACAGTACAGGGGCAATTAGGCATCTATTGGCATAAAAGAAAAAAGAACCTTGACTGACAACTGTTACAAAATTTAACTCAGCCCTGGCACAGTGGCTCACACCTGTAACCCCAGCACTTTGGGAGGCCAAAGCAGGCATATTGCTTGAGCCCAGGAGTTCAAGATCAGCCTGGGCAACAAAGCGCAACCCCATCTCTACCAAAAAAATAAAAAGAAAACAAAAATTTAACTCAAAAGGATTATGGACTTAAATGTAAACATAAAGCTGCTTAAAGCTGCTAACATTTAGAGAAAAAAATACAGGAGGAAATCTTTAAGATCTAAAGCTAGGCAGAGTTCTTAGATTTGACACCAAAACCACAATCCAAAAACGAAAAAAATGAATAAAATAGACCTCATCAAAAGTAAAATATTTTGCTCATGTGAACAAGATGAAAACAAGTTGCAACTTCTGGCTTCCAGTGGGCATGTAAGAAAATTGGTCTATGCAGGAGGTTGAGGGGGGAGGATCACTTAAGGCCAGGAGTTCAAGTCCAGCTTGGGCAACATAGCAAGAGCTCATCTCTAAAAACAAAAAAACAAAAAAGAAAAAAAATACTTGGAAGTCACTAGGCCATCCTCTCAACAAGAAAAGCTAAACAAACTGAAAAATCTACAACTCTTCTCAGATCAGTAAGAGAAATGAAGTCACATGGCAAACCCCTGCCCCACAAATTGGAGGAACAGGTGACTACAAAGAATCCCATCATACTGAAGCAGAAAACTCAGCAGGAACCAGTGCAGGGTAGGAAAAACTGAACTGTAATTGACAAACTGCTGAAGACTCAGTGCCAACAAGTGGGAAACTTAAAAATGTCAGGGGGACTCAGTCATAGAAGAGCCTTCATACTCTTACTAATTTCACCTCCAGTAAATCAACATGGTTCTCACAGTATGTATTACAGGGTGGAGGTAAAAAAAAAACAAAAAAACAAAAAAACAAAAAAACCCCTACTACTTCTGACGGAGGGGGGAAGCAAAATCATTTTTAAATAAGCTAGAACATTCTGTTCTTCATAAGGTCTTTCCCTCAGGACAAACTAGTCAGAGCCTGCTGGGGTTTTATCAGAGCCTAACTAACTTATAGGAAGGGAAATAGGAAATACACCAATTGCAGCCCATACTAGCCATGCTGTCTTACCTTGGGAGGCAGGGGATAGTTTTAACAAACATCTGTGAAAGTCACACCCAGAGACACAGAGACTCATTAAAGGACTGAGATCTAATCATTGGACTGTAGAATGCTTCCTATCGCCCAATACCTTACTGCCACATTACTAAAGGCCTATTTACAAAGCAGCTCCTTTTACCCAAGACATCAGCTTCAGCTATCCAGAAAAATTTATATGGCATACTAAAAGGCAAAAAAACAGTCTAGGCTGGGCATGGTGGCTCATGCCTATAATCCCAGCACTTTGGGAGGCCAAGGCAGGTGGATCATCTGAGGTCAGGAGTTCAAGACCAGCCTGGCCAACATGGTGAAACGCCATCTCTAGTAAAAATACAAAAATTGGCCAGGCGTGGTAGCAGGCACCTGTAATCCCAGCTACTTGGGAGGCTGAGGCAGGACAATCGCTTGAACCCAGGAAGCAGAGGTTGCTGTATGCCAAGATCACGCCACTGCACTCCAGCCTGGGTGACAGAGTGAGACTCCATCTCAAACAAACAAAAAAACACAGTCTGAAGAAACAGAGCTAGTATAAGAACCAGACTCAGACATGGCAAACGATGTGAGAATTATCAGATCGATTACTAAAAACAACTATAATTAATATGCTAAGGGTTCTAATGGATAAAATAGACTGCATAAAAGAACAGATAGGCAATGTAAGCAGAGAAATGGAAATTATAAGACAGAACCAAAAAGAAACACTAGAGATCAAAAACACTGTAACAGAAATGAAGAATGCCTACGTTGGGTTCAATTAAGTTGATAGGCTCAGTCTAGTAGACTGGACACAGCTGAGGAAATCTAGAGGATATCCCAACAGATACCTAAAAAAAAATACAAAGCAAACAGAAAAAAGACTGAAAAAATACAGAGCAGAATACACAAAAACTGTGGGATAACTATAAAAGGTGTAACATACACGTAATGGGAATGCCAAAAGAAGAATGAGAGAAAGGAACGGAAAAAATATTTGAAACAACAATAAATGACAATTTCACCAAATCAATGTCAAGTACTAAACAATCAATCTAAAAAGCTCAGAAAACTCCAAGCAGGATAATGATTAAAAAACAAACAAACAACAACAACAACAACAAAACTACATCTAGGCATATCACAATTCAAACTACAGAAAATAAAAGATAAAGAAAAAATTCTGAAAGAAGCCAGTGGAAAAAAGACATTACCTACCAAAAAGCAAAGAGAATAATTACATTGACGTTACCTCCAAAACTATATAAGAAGGGATTGAAGTGAATTATTTAAAATCTTAAGATAAAAAGTAAAAAATTTAAAAACAAAACACACCAACCTAGAATTATGTATCTTGCAGAATTATCCTTCAAAAGTGAAAGAGAAACAGTTTCTCAAACATAAAAATTGAGGGAATTTGTTGCCAGTAGACCCAACTTGCAAGAAATGTCCAAAAGAAAAGTTCTTCAGGGGGAAGAAAAATGATAGAGGTCAGAAACTGACATCTACATAAAGAAAAGCACTGGAGATGAGTAAGTGAAGGTAGGATTTAAAGAACACTCGTTTTTCTTACTCTCAATTGATCTAACACATAAGCATTTGTTCAAAATAGCAGCAACAATATATTCGATTATGTATGCTCGTGTGTGTATATAGATATATGCTTATGTATGTTTATCTATAAGTGAAATAAATAACAGCAATGGTACAAAGGATGGAGGTGGTAATTAGTATTTTATTATTTTGATCCTACTAAAATCCGGAACAAAGCAAGGCTGTCCCCTGTCACCTCTCCTTCTCAACATCTTACTGGAAGTCCTACTAATGCAATAAGATAGGAAGGAGACATTAAAAGTGTACTGATCAGGAAAAATAAAATAAAACTGTGTTTGTTCACAGATGACAAGATTGTCTGTGTAGAAAACTTGAAAGAATTGACCCAAAGAACTCCTTGAACTAATAAGCAATTACAGCAATGGTAGGCTTCAAGGCTAATACACAAAAGTCAATTGCTTTCCTATATACCAGCAATGAATAAGTACAATTTGAAAGTAAAAACACAATACCATTTATATTTGTAGCCTCCAAAATGACATACTTACATTTACATATAAATCTAACAAAATGTGTTCAAGATGAACACAAGAAAAACACATTTCTGATTAAAGAAATCAAAGAACTAAATAAATGAAGAGATATTCCATGTGCATGGACAAGAAGAGTCAATATTGTGAAAATGTCAATTCTTCCCAATTTCATTTACAGATTCAATTTAATCCCAATCAAAATCTTACCAAGTTATTTTGTGGATATCAATAAATAGATTCTGGCAAAAGACCCAGAATAGCCAACACAGCATTAAAGGAGAAGAATCAAGTTGGAGGACTGACACTGCCCAATTTCAAGACTTACAATAAAGTTACAGTAATCAAGGCAAGTGTGGTATGAGCAAAAGAACAGACAAATAGATCAATAGAAGAGAACAGAGTACAGAAATAGACCAACAAAAAATGCAGTCAACTGTTCTTTGATAAAAAAAGCAATACAACCAAGAAAAGATAGTCTTTTCAACATAACGGTCCTAGAACAATTGGACATCCACTTGCAAAAAAAAAAAAGAGCCTAGACACAGATTTTACACAATTCACAAAAATTAACTCAAATGTAAAATGCAAAAGTAAAACTCCTAGAGGACAACATGGAGAAAATTTAGATTCCCTTGAGTTTGAGTATGACTTTTGAGATTTAACACCAAAGGCACAATCCATGAAGGAAAGAATAAGCTGAACTTCATTAAAATTACATTTTCTGCTCTTTGAAACACACTGTCAAGAGAATGAAAAG
The DNA here is from genome assembly GCF_000951045.1 of Mandrillus leucophaeus. NCBI lineage: Eukaryota > Metazoa > Chordata > Mammalia > Primates > Cercopithecidae > Mandrillus > Mandrillus leucophaeus. Next base: position 361,902 of record NW_012106031.1, on the reverse strand, counting down.
ACAGACCACAAACTGGTAAAATATATTTATAACAGATATCTCCAATAAAGGACTGTTATCCAAAATATACAAAGAATAATAAGAAAACAACCCAATTTAAAAATGGGCCACAGACCTTAACAGACAACTCACCAAAGAATATATACGGACTTGGCCGGGCGCAGTGGCTCACGTCTATAATCCCAGCACTTTGGGAGGCTGAGGCGGGCGGATCATGAGGTCAGGAGTTCAAGACCAGCCTGACCAACATAGTGAAACCCCATCTCTACTAGAAAAAAAATAGAAAAATTAGCCGGGCATGGTGGTGTGTGCCTGTAATCTCAGCTACTTGGGAGGCTGAGGCAGGAGAATGGCATGAACCTGGAAGACGGAGTTTACAGTGAGCCGAGATCCCGCCACTGCACTCCAGCCTGGGCGAAGATAGAGCGAGACTCTGTTTGAAAAAAAAAAAAAAAATACACGGACAGAAAATAAGCATATGAAAAGATGCTCCACATCACATGACTTCCAGGAAATGCACATTAAAACAACATTGAGATACCACCTCACATTTATCAGAACAGCCAAAATCCGGGACACTGTTAATGCTGGTGAGGACGTCAAGCAACAGGAACTCTCATTTATTGCTGGTAAGAATGCAAAATGGTATAGCCATTTTGGAAGACAGTTTGGACACCTCCGAAGACAGTTTGGCAGTTTCTTACAAAACTAAATGTACTCTTACCATACAAAATGCAATCATATTAACTATGATTAAATTAAATGCCCCATAAGTCCTTGGTATGGAAAGGGTTGAAATTTTATATCCACACAAAAATCTGAACGTTGAACATCAATGTTTACAGCAGATTTATTTATAATTGCCAAAACTTGGAAGCAATCAAGATGTCTTTCAATAGGTGAATAGATGAACTGTGGTAAATACAAAAAATGGAATATTATTCAGCACTAAAAAGAACTGAACTATCAAACCATGAAAAGACATGTAGAAATTTAAATGCACCTTGCTAAATGAAGGAAGTCTATCAGAAAAGGCTATATATGGCACGATTATAACTATATGACATTCTGAAAAAAGCCTTACTATGAAGACAGTTGATATGATTTGGCTCTGTTTCCCCACCCAAATCTCATCTTGTAGCTCCCAGAATTCCCACGTGTTGTGGGAGGGACCCTGTGGGAGATGACTGAATCATGGGGGTGGGTCTTTCCCTTGCTATTCTCGTGATAGTGAATGGGTCTCACGAGATCTGATGGTTTTAAAAACAGGAGTTTCTCTACACAAGTTCTCTCTTTGCCTGCTGCCATCCACGTAAGATGTGACTTGCTCCTCTTTGCCTTCCACCACGATTGTGAGGCCTCCCCAGTCATGTAGAACTATAAGTCCAATAAACCTCTTTCTTTTGTAAAATTCCCAGTCTCAGGTATGTCTTTATCAGCAGTGTGAAAATGGACTAATACAACAGTAAAAAGATCAGTGATTGCCAGGGTTTAGAGGGAAGAGAGAAATGAATAGTTGGAGCACAGAGGATTTTTAGGACAGAGAAATTACCCTCTATGATGCTATAATGGTGGATACATGTCACTGTATATTTTTTCAAACCCATAAAATGTACAATGCCGAGTGAATCCTAATGTAAACTATAGTCTTTGGGGGATAATGGCATATCAGTGTAGGTTCATCAATTGTAAACGAATATACCACTCTGGTGAGAAATATTGCTAATAGAGGATGTGTAAGGGGTGGAAGTATGTGAGAAACCTATACCTTCCTCCAAATTTTGCTGTGAACTTAAAACTGTCCTAAAAAAATTCTATTATATAAAAATAAAAATAAGAATAAGACCAGCTACAGATTGGGAGCAAATACCTGCAAGCCATATCTGCAAGCCACATCTGCAAGCCATATATCTGACAAAGAACTACAATTTAGAACTATAAAGATCTTTCCAAATTCACCAGTTAAAACAACAACAACAACAACAATCCCAGGCTGGTCTCCAACTCCTGGCCTCAAGCAATCCTCCCACCTTAGCCTCCCAAAGTGCTGGGATTACAGGCATAGGCCAATATACCCAGCATGAAGAGGTCAATAAAATGAGATTTTTAAACAATAGTTCTATAATTTCCTGGATAGTAAGTATAAATCAGGCAGAAACAGAATATTATACAAAAGTGCATGCATGTTATTAGCAACAGTATCTACTTTTAAAAAGTATATTTTTAGAAAGTAAAACTAGTAAAAATCCTACTAAAATATCGACTATTTAGATTTATTTAAATCTATCTTATTTAATGTTATTTAATTTGGTATTTAGGATTAAGTGAGTGCTTACATGTTGAGTTTTCCATTCACATAAATAGTGATTTAAAACTTTTTTTAAAAACCATTAAAATTGCTATTTTCTAAAATCAGAAGTTTAATTTACGTAAATCTATAAATACATAATCTTTAAATAGAAATGGAAGTTATTAAATAGCAAAATGTAAAACAGATAACTAGTTTCCTTGGAAGGATAATAACATTCCCACAGTATTTCTTACGAATATAAGAGTATATGCAAGTATCTATATAAAATGTCTCCTGTTTTTCAACTTTTGCCTCCACAACTGGCAACTTTTACATTCTCCAAGTACAAAGATGGAAATATTGTTTTTACATAACATGAAATTTAATTAGTTTTAAATATTTGCTTTTTTGTAATTTGTAATAAATTGCCTAAATTGTGAGGGCAATTTATTTTTTAACAGGATTATGTTTTATGGTTGAAAATATTCATTTATTTCCTTTATTTTAACATTGATATGGAGATTCAACTATACTACTGGAAGTACGCTAATTTATAAAAATCAGAAATACATGAATAAATACTATGTAATAGAAATAGGAAATCCTTCATTCTTCCCCCAACATATAGTCTTATGAACTACAAGGAAATTCAATACAGCTTGAATTTATAATCCTTGGCTAATAAAAATCTATCAAAATTAGTTTATGGTTCAAGCTATATTATCAGAATATGTGTGTATAGTAATAAAGACTATAAAATAATTAATCAGTTAAAGTACAAGATGAATTATCATAAGGTATTTCCTACCTTTTACATGCTTCAATACTGACAGTTATAAGTCACAAATAAAGTGACTGTGTTTGAATAAAATATTAAGCTGCCATAGCAAAACAGAAACAAAGTCACAAAAAGCCACTAAGCATGCAAGTACAAACCAAAAAACTGACTTCACATGAATACAAAGTGAGGTCTTTTTTCAGAAGCACTTAAACACAGAAAGGAACAGTCACCAAAGCTTAGCTACCAAAACAAGATCATTCATTACCAATTAATATATGCTGACCTTTACTACCTATGGACATAATATTTAAAACTTCTCCTATGCTTTCTTTATTTGAAAGTGTTGGTTCTAACTCAGTTTAAGATAAAAGTTACATGCAAGTGAAACAGCACCTGACTGGCCAGCCTATTGGAACAACATTAACGGATGATGATCTCCCACTGAGAGAAAACAATTAATAAAAACTTTGAAAGTCTATAAACAAATGAACAATATGTTTGCTTTTAAATCAACTATTATATTTTTATTTTTAAACAACATTTGAAGTACTTATATTTAAAATTATTTAAGGAGAGCAGAATTATTAACATAAATGTTTTCTTTAAGGTATTGATATAAATCAACAAGCATTTATTAGGGAATCATGTGAAAGATAATTGTAAAGTATACAAAGATAAATGAAATCTAGATTACTGCCTTCAAACAATTTGCAGTGTAGTAAAAATAGGCAAGTTCACAGGTAATGAGGATACAATTAATTCATTCAAAATTCATTCATAGTACTGGTACCAAAACAGACATACAGGCAAATGGAACAGGACAGGGACCTCAGAAATAACACCACACATCTACAACCAACTGATCCTTGACAAACCTGACAAAAACAAGCAATGGGGAAAGGATCTACTATTCAATAAACAGTGCTGGGAAAACTGGCTAGCCATATACAGAAAACTGAAACTGGACCACTTCCTTACACCTTATACAAAAATTAACACAGATGGATTAAAGACTTAAAAGTTAAAACCAAAACCCTTAAAAATTTTAGAAGAAAACCTAAACAAAATCATTCAGGACATAGGCATGAGCAAAGACTTCATGAAGAAAACGCCAAAAGCAATTGCAACAAAAGCCAAAATTGATACATGGGATCTAGTTAAACTAAAGAGCTTCTGCACAGCAAAAGAAACGATCATCAGAGTGAATAGGCAACCTACAGAATGGGAGAAAATTTTTGCAATCTACCCATCTGACAAAGGTCTAATATCCAACTTAACAAGGAACTAAAACAAATTTACAAGAAAAAAACAACCCCATTTAAAAGTGGGCAAAGGATATGAACAGACACATCTCAAAAAAAGACATTTATGTAGCCAACAAACATGAAAAAAAGCTCCACTGATTGTTAAAGAAATGCAAATCAAAACCACAATGAGATACCCTCTCATGCCAGTCAGAATGGTGATTATCAAAAAGTCAAGAAAAAATAGATGCTGGCGAGGTTGTGGAGAAATAGGAATGCTTTCACACTGTTGGTGAGAATGTAAATTACTTCAACCATTGTGGAAGACAGTATGGCGATTCCTCAAGGATCTAGAACCAGAAATACGATTTGACCCAGCAATCCCATTATCGGGTCTACACCCAAAGAACATAAATCATTCTACTATAAAGACACACACACACATATGTTTATTGCAGCACTATTTAAAACAGCAGAGTCACAGAAGCAACTCAAGGGCCCATCAATGATAGACTGGATAAAGAAAATGTGGTAGATAAACACCGTGAAATACTATGCAGCCATAAAAAGGAATGAGATCATATCTTTTGCAGGGACATGGATGAAGTTGTAAGCCATCATCTTCGGCAAACTAACAAGGGAACAGAAAACCAAACATCACATGTTCTCACTCATAAGTGGGAGGTGAACAATCAGAACACATGGACACAGGGAGGGGAACAACACACCAGGGCCTGTTGCGGGGTGAGGAGGTGAGGGGAGGGAACTTAGAGGATGGGTCAATAGGTGCAGCAAACCACCGTGGCACACACATACCTATGTAATAAACCTGAAAGTTCTGCACATGTGTCCCAGAACTTAAAGCAAAACAAACAAACAAACAAAAACCACAATGAGATACTATCTCACACCACTCAGAATAGCTATTATTAAAAGTCAAAAACCAACAGATGCTGGTGAGGTTGTGGAGAAAAATGAATGCTTTTACATTGTTGGTGGTAGTGTAAATTAGTTCAACCTTTGTGGAAGACAGTGTGGCATCCTCAAAGACCTAGAGAAAGAAATACCATTTGACCCAGCAATCCCATTATGGGTATATACCCAATGAAATATAAATCATTCTATTATAAAGATACATGCATGCGTATGTTCACTGCCTCACTATCACAATAGCAAAGACATGGAATTAACCTAAATGGCCATGAATGATGGAATGGATAAAGAAAATGTGTACATACACACCACGGAATACTATGCAGCCATAAAAAGGAATGAGATTATGTCCTTTGAAAGGACATGGATGGAGCTGGAAGCCATAATTCTCAGCAAAGTAACGTTGGAACAGAAAACCAAATACCGCATATTCTTACTTATAAGTGGGAGCTGAACAATGAGAACACATGTACACAGGGCGGGGAATAATACCCACTGGGGCCTATGGGACAGCAGGGGTGCCCGGAAAGGGAGAGCGTCAGGAAGAATAGCTAATGAATGCTGAGCTTAATACGTAGGTGATGGGATGATCTGTGCAGCAAACCACCAGGGTACATGTTTATCTATATAATAAACCTGCACATCCTGCACATTTAATCGTGAGTTTATAACAGTTAAGGAAAAACTTAATAAAAGTAAATATCCTACTTAAAATTTACCCCTACCTCCTCCTAAAAAAGCTACACTTGTTCCAAATTTCATATACACTTCTCAAAGAAAACCTACCAAATCTATAAAACGCAAAAGCAAGGAAAGAAGGTAAAACAAGCCGCGGGGTTCCAAGATGGCCGAACAGGAACAGCTCCAGTCTACAGCTCCTACCGTGAGCAACGCAGAAGACGGGTGATTTCTGCATTTCCAAGTGAGAAACCAGGTTCATCTCGCTGTGGCTTGTCGGCCGGTGGGTGCAGGACAGAGGGTGCAGCCCACCGAGCATGAGCCAAAGCAGGGCAAGGCATCGCCTCACCCACAAAGCGCAAGGGGTCAGGGTACTCCCTTTCCTAGCCAAGGGAAACTGTGATAGATTGCCCCTGGAAAATTGGGTCACTCCCACCCTACTACTACACTTGTCCGACGATCTTAGCAAACACACCAGGATATTATATCCTGTGCCTGGCTTGAAGGGTCTCACGCCCATGAAGCCTTGCTCATTGCTAGCACAGCAGTCTGAGATCCCACTGCTAGGTGGCAGCGAGGCTGGGGGAGGGGCACCCGCCATGGCTGAGGCTTGAGTAGGTACACAAAGCGGCCTGTAGGCTCGAAATGGGTGGAGCCCACCGCAGCTCAAGGAGGCCTGCCTGCCTCTGTAGACTCCACCTCTAGGGGTAGGGTATAGTCCAACAAAAGGCAGAAGAAATCTCTACAGACTTAAATGTCCCTATCTGACAGCTTTGAAGAGAGTAGTGGCTCTCCCAGCACGGAGTTTGAGATCTGAGAACGAACAGACTGCCTCCAATGACCCCGAGTAGCCTAACTGGGAGGCCCCTCCCAGTAGGGGCAGACCGACACCTCACAGGGCCGGGTACCCCCCTGAGACGAAGCTTCCAGAGGAACCATCAGGCAGCAACATTTGCTGTTCAGCAATATTCGCTCTTCTGCAGCCTCTGCTGCTGATACCCAGGCAAACAGGGTCTGGAGTGGACCTCCAGCAAACTCCAACAGACCTGCAGCTGAGGGTCAAAGATACAACATACCAGAATCTCTGGGACACATTTAAAGCAGTGTGTAGAGGGAAATTTATAGCACTAAATGCCCACAAGAGAAAGCTGGAAA